>NC_091952.1:209544196-209656696 GCF_031021105.1 Erythrolamprus reginae | reverse complement strand
AGTTTGATAGTCTTTTAAAAGAAAAACAAGTCCCTAAGTTTTAAACCAGGCATTGCTAGGCGATTCTGACTCATTACTGCCTGATGAGCATATTGAGCGATAAAGTTTAAACAGTAAAGCAATTACCATACATGCCATGCTGAGCGTATAAAATGTGTGCATTTGTGTTTCTTCCTGAAATGATGATTTCATGAATGATATTTGGCTATCCATGTTTCCTCTCTAGCCCATAGCTCATTATGCTGGGCTTGCTGGATTTACTATAAAGGTTCTGTTCACACCCTGTGGGTTGGGTTAAGAATTAGGATTTATGCATTTACTTCTGCTGCTTCATTGTTTATACAGCTTTGGTTTAGTTTTGACCCCCCTTCTTTTTTTTCTTTTTTTTTCTTTCTTTTTTTTTTTTGCCTTTGAGGCTCTTCTACAGTGTCAGCTGCTGACTGATAGTAGGAGAACGGCCTCATGGTGTGAATGAAAGGGACCTAGCGGTTGGTAAACAGAGATAAGGAATAAATAGAGCACAGGCAAAAGGAGATAGTTCTGTGAGTGCCCAGATTGCCGCCAGTCTGTTCAAGTGAGATGCAGTGCCTGTCCTTTTCCCAGATTAAATTAGTGAGCGAAATCTCCAGTGACCTCCTCCCCTCATCCCCATACTCTTTAGCCAAGCTGAACAGCCTCTGCTGTAAAGTATTCATTTTATCTAGGGACAAGTTGGACAATAGAACTCTCCCTGATACTTATGGACAGCTGTCGTCATTCAGTGGGGTTTTGAGCATGCCATTCTTCATAGGAGTTAAAAGGGTTTATGGCTTGTAACTGAAGAGAGAGCAGAGATTCATGAATGCCAGTTCTGAGGGTGCATGGAATGAGGGAGTGAGGAAAGCACACCTTTGCCCACCTGTGTGTGTGTTTGGGGAAAGATTCATCTTATTTTGTTTCATTTGTTTAAAGGGATTTCAGGATGAAAATCTAATTGCACCGAAGCATGATCTGTATGCAGAAATTAACATTCACAAATGTTCAGGATTTAGGTGACAAAGTTGTGACAATTATTAAAGGTCACCAATGCAAAGCTTTCCAACTGTCCCATTCCATTCTGCTCCATTGTCTATGTTTAAATCTCATGCCTCTTCCCTTCAACAAGCTCCCAAGAAACACTAAAGCTTCATGAGATACCTCTGTGGTCTTTTTTTTTTAGTGATTTACTGCAAATATATTCAGCATCTGACTGATTAAATAGACCTTCGGCAACCTTGAGGGTCAGCGTGTGGAGTATGTACATAGAAAATGCATCAGCCCATTGTACCCTGGCAGCTAATGAGATTGGTCGTTAAGTAAATGACACAAAGCCTACAAAAAAAGCTTAGCAGCTCACTAGAGTATCACAGAGTGTCCCTGCACACCACACAACGACACAAACACTGGACTAACCTAGCCCACCCCTGCGTTATTCTACATCACTGCTTCCCTGATGTCAGCGCGAGAGACAGAACAAAGGCTAAAAGGCACACGGTAAGTCAGTCTGACAATTATGCCCTGGGGAGAAAGTAGAGCAAATTTTAACCTAAGCATAGGCTTGGAAGTCCATTTCTGGACAAGTAGGTCATAATGCAAGGAAAGCTTTTGTGCCACTCCAGTCTAGGGGATTTTAAAAAAGACATGGTGCTTTTTCCTTTCTTTGTCATCTTCACAAAAGTTTTGAATTTCTAAAGTAAAGTGGAAAGACGGGATGCTCAGTGAACTTAATGTTGTGGGGGGCTTAAGAAGTGGTAGTGGGGAGAAATGCATTCTTTTGTCATATCTGAATCTAATAAGTGCTACCTCTGCTGTTTCTTCGTCCTGTATGGTCAACTTTGCAGAAACCTACTCTTTTCTAGTTTTCTGCAGAACTGCAAGTGCTTGAAGCTATAGAATTGTGGATTAATTTCACATCTCCATCAACTTGCCAAGTGATTTAGGAAAATGGCATTGAAAATGATGTTTTCATAAAATAATAATTCAGATAGAAGCCATAGCATTACATCAAAATCAAAGTTTCCATGCTTTAGTTAAAAATGTAAAAGAAGAATGTAAAATACTTTTGATTACAGTCATAAAATCTGTAAAAGTGTAAAAATGGCAGTTTGACTAAAAGTTAAAATGTCAAATTCAGCGTTTTGCATTATCATGTTGGTATAATCTCCTTTTTTATTTAGTTATTGTATTTTGGAAAGCAAGCATTTTGAGGTAATTTACAAACCTCTGTAAGTTATATATTCAAGTATTTATAAGAGGCTTATTGAAAGTTTTCTACCTGGCTGAACACATTTATTTGAGGGCAAACATCACAAATTTGATGTATCAAATTTGAACAGAAAAGAGGCTTATTATTGCGACATAAAACTGCAAATCAAAGCAATTGCAAATACTGCAATCAGTGAAAATATTAATGTGGGTAGAAGACCACAAACACAGAATTAATATTATTTGAGCGTACATTCATTATAAAGCAGATGCTGAAATTCAGATTCCTTTTATGAATGCTTAAAGTTAAATTGTGAGTAGAATGAATAGCAATATGTTCATGTTGTGTACCAGGTTATTCATCTACAACTGTTCTTTACACCTTCAATTTCTTCTGCTAGGAAAGCTGAATTAGAAGTGTGTCAAGTTCAAGTTAGTAATTACAATTGTACCATATGTTCCTGAGTGTTTGTAACACATATGTTTGTATAATTCTACAAAACTGTTAACTGCTACAAAAGTAAAATATAGTGAAGAAAATAATGTTGCATTCAAGCAATTCTATCTAAACATCACATTATATTTCTCAGGAAAACATGTCATTGCAGCTAGAGTTTTAAGCTGAAAAATTCTAATTTATGTTATTATGGTTCATTTTTCTTCAGTAAGTTAAAATCTTACCTACAATTATAATTTCTCATAGAAAAAATTCAAAGTAGCATCAAGTGATTGCTTAGACAATTTAGAGAATTTTAATAGAAAACATGTATTTCTTAAGTCTACAGCCTACAAAATGACCACATATCAGGTTCAAGATCTAACTGAACATTTTGAAAACTATTCATTAAAAAAACCTCTGGCTACACAATTTTCCTGGGCATAATATCTCTCTCTTTAGCCACTAGACTATTGAAGAACATTTCAAATATCTAATATATTTGCTTAATTCCTCCTATGTTTTTCATGAGTAGACCTGTAACTCAAAAATATCATTAGAAGTAGACCCTGCAACCTTCAAAAAGTTTATCATTTTTAACTAAAACATAACATGATGCAGAATGAAGCTCCTTCTTGTATTTTTAAGACTTTTAACCAACAGTTTCAATTTACAGGCTCCTTTCAGTTGTTTATAGATTTGGGAACTCCCCTTTTTTCAATTTTAGAAGATGACATGTATGCTTTTTAAATATGTATAGAATAATCTCTTCAAGGCATTTATAGAAAATAATATCCCGGGGTGCAACATTTTATCTATATAGCAACATAAATGCAGCATTGGTTGAAATCCAAGCATCTTAATAGAATAACTCAAACTTTGCAAATCACAGTTTGTGTTAACTATAGAAAATTAACTGTATAAATAACTTTTTAAAAATGTTTAAATGAGAAAAGCTTAGATTGCTTACAAAATATAAAGTTAAGTTCCATTTCTCACTCAAATGAAAATAATTCCAAGAAGAGACAACAGGTAATGAAAAAGTTTTAGAGATATCTTAGGAAGAGAGGAGTCAAGGTAGATTGAGTTGTTTTAAGGTTTGTTTGTGTGTGTGGGGGGGAGGTGTTTCATAAATTTTGGCTCATGTGTAAATCCTGTCAAAAGTTAACTTTTTGCCAGAGGGTGAGTTCTCTTACCCGCTCGCTCACTCACTTACACAAAAACCCTACAATATCTTGACAGAAAAGTTTCTAGCAAAAACAAAGTGTGCAAGGATCCTGAGCTTCATGGAACAGTTTGGGTGCTTAAGTTTGCTGTTGTAAAAAAACTAATTGAAATTATATATATATATATATATATATATATATATATATATATATATATATATATATATAAGCATTCCTCTATATTCTTTTCCCATCAAATCATAACTGTTAAAGTTATTTTCAGTTGAAGTGAGATTTCACGCTGTACTATTCTACACAGAATTCTTTTAAAGTGATTTTGTGTTCTTTCAAATTAAATGAAATATTTTATCTTGAAACTTAGCATTATTATCGATATGCAGTTTCCAAAGGAACATATTTACCCATATAATATCTGATATGGAAGGATGACATTCACTCTATTTCTATTGAAACATCATTCTTTGGTTGTACATGAAGCAGTTGAATTGCAAAATGAAATGTTTAATATTTCCAAAAGCAATATTAGTATCAACCTTGTAAAACAAAGATTTACATAGTAGCAAAAACATAGTATCAATAAAACTGTTTATTCTCAATAGAAAAAAAAAAGTAATGATCAAAAAATTCTTAACCCTATCAATATCAGATGTATGATATTGAATAAAACAGTGCTCAAAAACTGCTTCTGCAGCCAGTAAGTGATATTTACAATGTCCAAATGCAATCAAACATTAAATAGGACTTATCTCCAAAGGAGACTATGTTTTCATCGTGCAGAACCAAATTGTTCTTCAATGACATTTTCTTGTCCCTTAATTATAGTATGAAGATATAAATCCATTTGCAAACAAAATTGCTCTTTTTCTATTTTGTGCTCGTAAAAACAGCCCAGCAATTTAAACTTAATGTGCTCCTTTACATTTCTCTTGCAGCCTAGTTCTAAATATATTTGTTTAAAAGTAAGCCTACTGGATTTCACTGTTTACTCTCAAACTGTGCATATGAATTGTATAAAAACGTACTCCTCATTAGTTTAGATTTGGACAGCCACTTTATAATTGTGCTATATCTAAGTTTTATATTATCATAATTGTGCTATATCTAAGTTTTATATTATCTATAAAAGTGCTATATCTAAGTTTTATATTATCAACTAAACCTTATATATCCAATTGTAGATATGGAATGAATTCTTTTTTTAAAAAAAGAGAGAGTTGGACTTATTTTTGTAAGCAGACCGTAAAAACATTTAAAATTCAGTAGAAGTAACAAGATACTTTTGGATCCAAAGTCTATTGGATGAAATTACCAAACAATCTTTTGTTTGGGTATCCTTTTTCAATAAGGATCTGTTATGTTTATCAGCTTTTGTCAAAGGATCACGACTTTTCTATAAATGATATTTGGAAGCAAAGATAACCTGGTAGTATGTTGAGTGAAAGCAAAATAATTATCGGGCCAAAGATCACTCATGCTCTAGAAATACATAATGTTTAACTTAACAGGTTGCTTGAGCACAACTTGTTGGGTTCTGTATGTGAGCTGTCACTCTTGACAAAAAGGGTTAAAGAAAATGCATTCTGTTGCATCTGCTTATTAAATCCCTTACTTTAGTAGAAATTCAAATTTTGTAAGATTATTCGTTTTATTGATGCATATAATTATAATCACAAGCCATCTGCTGATTTGGCAGGCATGGTTAAAATCTCTAACTCTCATAACCTTTCAAGTACAGTGCCTTTGGGACTCTATTTCACTTTTATATTTTGGAAAACACATATGAACAAACAAGAGAGGTCATCAGCCAAGTCAGACCAGTTAAAAAGCATCCCTGTATGTTCTCAAACCTGGACTTAAGTGTAAGGAATTTCCTGGGCATTGTGTGTGTGTGTGTTTTAATTCCATCTTCAGGAATAGATAATTCTCCAATGCTTTTGGGGAATTTGATTTTTTTTTCCTGGGGATTAAGCTCTTTCCTGTCACACTTGAGACTTGATTTCTTTTCTCAACCAAAGGAAAGAACAGTGCTCAGCTTGGTTGTCACAGGTGAATGAAGCTCTTTTGACCTTGCTCATGTTTGAAGTACAAATGTTTTAAAAACTGGGGTAGAATGTAGGGTAAAACACAACGCCACATGCCAAGATCTGGATTCAGATTATCACATCAATTTATGAATTAGCCTCAATGAGTCAGTGTTGCTTCAGTCACCATTGGAAACAGGAGTAAGAATAATAATAAAAATAATGACAAATTTACAAGACTGAGGCATGGTTTGTAACAGTGATATTTGAACACTGGAAAACAGCTTATTTATTTATTTATCTATCTATCATCTATCTATCTATCTGTCTGTCTGTCTGTCTGTTTGCTTATTTGTTTGTTTGTTTATTTGGTTTTTGTTTGTTTATTTATTTATTTATTTATTATTCGACTTCCATGCAGCTTACAATATGAAAAAATACAGTACAATATAAAATAAGTCAAATATTAAATTAAGACAATAAAACCCCATATTAAAACCTAAAAGGCGAACAAACCAATGAATATATATACATGCAGTGAAGGGCCAGGTCTTCACAGCCTTTTGGAAGGCCAGTAGGGTGGCAGCAGTACAGACATCAGGTGGGAATTGGTTCCCTAGAGACAGGACAGCCACAGAGAAGGGTCTCCTTCACAGTCCTACCAACCTACATTGCTTAGTCAATGGGACCTGGAGAAGGCCAACCCTGTGAGATCTTATTGATCTCTGGGAGGTATGTGACAGGAGACAATCCTGTAAATATCAAAGTCAGTTTTTATTTATAGTTCAGGAACTTCTTTTTTTAACAGAACCTTTTCATGCCTAGTAAGAGAGCAGGAGTATTTTGCATCAGTAGCTGCCTTCTACCATGACAAATCTGGGCCTCTAAATTTTAAAAAGTAGAATTGCAGTACACAAAGCATAATAACGTCTCTTTAGTGTAACTGACCTGATTAAAAAATACAACCCTTGAGGCCTGTTCATATCATCCTGGCCTGTATTTTTACAGTGCCATACACTGTGGCTTCCGACCAGGGAAAGTTTATGGATGACACAACATGAATTATGTCCAAATAATTTTGCATATGAATAATTTGGAATATAGAATAAAACTGAGCAGGTGGGTGAAAAAATGGTAATATCAAATGCTATACGTGTAAAACTTGGAATAGCATAGAATTTTATTGGCCAAGTATGATTGGACACACAAGGAAGTTGTCTTGGTGCATATGCTCTCAGTGTACACAAAAGAAAAGATAAGTTCATCAAGAATCATAAGGTGCTTGTACCTAGTAAATATTAAGTTAAGGTAATACCTAGTAAGTATTAAGGAACTGTGGTGAATAAAATAAATAAATAAAATGTGGTTAAAAACCCACCCATAATATTTTCTTTCCAAATAATATTTTTGAGATTACTTTGTTATATTTTTAATTGCATTCTCAGCTGTCAGCTTGCATCTCCTTTAATAGAACCCCAAACACTCCATGCAGTATGCATATTGCTTTGCACCTTTGGGGAAGTTTGATTCTCACACCACCCAGCCCTTTATCGGAAAACAGGAGGTGAATGCACATGTTTGAAAGTGTCGGCACAGCTGAAACTAGGCAAACCAGCTGACTGTGTCTCTGGTTTATTTTGCAACCAATTAAGTATGACATCTGTTGAAACTCGGGAAATTAAGACTCCCTTCCCCCTTTTCATGGAGTTATTTGAATGGCTTGTCTTTCACATGGAAATCACAAAGCATCATTTTTCAGAAATCCAAAAGATGAACCGCAGAGTCAATGGAAAGCCTTTGAAAAGGCTGGATTTGTACCACCAGGTTTCTTGGCAGGTTGAGCACACAACGCAGTTTACAGGAAGAGAATGGCCATCCAGTGGAAGACATATTGCTTGACTTGTATAGATTCAACTAATACCATTACCAATGGCTAACTTTTATTTATAGAGCTCTGGATTTGTCTGTTCTTCTACAACATTAGCATAGCATCAATCTCCTACCTATCTATCTGATGAGAATCTTTTTGTCCAAGTCCCTAAACAGAAATTTGGGGGAGCAAAAGCTTATTATAAATTAATTTCACAACAGAGAGTAGGCTATTATAAATTAATACTTAGCCTACTCTCTGTTGTGAAATTAATTTATAATAAGGTTTTGCATCCCCAAATTTCTGTTTAGGGACTCGGACAAAAAGATTCTCATCAGATAGGTAGGTAGGAGATTGATGCTATGCTAATGTTGTAGAAGAACAGACAAATCCAGAGCTCTATGAATAAAAGTTACGCTATGCCATGCCATGTTATGCTATGCTGTGCTATGCTGAAATTTTGTAAGATCTGGCACTTACTCTGAGATTGCCAAAGGATAAGAGGGGAAGAGCCTTCTCTGTGGCGGCACCGGCTCTCTGGAACCAACTCCCCCCAGAGATTAGAACTGCCCCTACTCTTCCTGCCTTCCGTAAACTCCTTAAAACCCACCTTTGCCGTCAGGCATGGGGGAATTGAAACACCTCCCCTGGGCATGTTCAATTTATACATGGTATGCTTGTGTGTGTGTCTGTTAGTATATGGGGTTCTTTTAAATCTTTAAATATTTTAAAGCTATTTGGATTATTTATGATTTGTTCTATCTTGTTGTGAGCCGCCCCGAGTCTTCGGAGAGGGGCGGCATACAAATCTAAATAATAAATAAATAAATAAATAAATAAATAAATAAATAAATAAATAAATAAATAAATAAATAAATAAGTAAGTAAGTAAGTAAGTAAGTAAGTAAGTAAGTAATTATTATTCATTTCTTTAACTGTATCATCAGATAGGTATCACCAGATAGATCTCTTGCATTCGTATGTGTATCTCTGTGCCTCAATACTCTACTCAACCTTTTGCTGAGGGTTCTCTTTCTAAGAGAAGCTTCAACATGGCTTCCTAAAGTAAGCTGGTTTTAGAAGAACTTTGAAATGGACGATATTTTAGCTGTCTACGCTGTGTTGCACATAAAAGGCTTCCTAAAAGGCTTCATAGAGACAGTTTGGTACAGTGGTTTAAGGTGTGAGGATAGAAACTGAAACTGTGACTTCTAATCACCAGGTCACTAAACATATCCCTCTCTTCCAGCTGTAGGAAGAGTGCAGTGGCAATTCACTTCTGAGAATCCTGCCAATAAAACTCTGCTGGGACTTTTCCAGGCAGTCACCAGGATTCAACATTAACTTAAAGATGCATGCACATGTGCATACACACAAGCTAAATACAGTGGAACCTTGGCTAACGATGACAATCCCTTCTGGAAAGTTGGTCGGTACCTGAAATCTTTGGTATCCCAAAAATTTTCCCCATAAGAAATAAAGGAAATAGATTTAATTGGTTCCCAGCCCCTGTTGATTTGCTGGGAACCAATTAAATCTATTTCCTTTATTTCTCTTCCCCACACATACATTGTCCCTTACTCCACCCCCTCTTTACCTTTCATTTCTCTGCCTTCGTCTCTCTCTCTCTTGGTGAATCCTCTTAGGGGCTCCTGGAGGCTCCGCTCCATACCTAGCAGCAAAGCGTCGCTTTGGCAGGGATGAGGCAGTCGAACTTTAGTGAAAACTGTCAAGTATGAATATTGGCAGAATCTGTGTCTAGAGTGGGGTGCAATGGCTCAATGGTTAAGATGCTGAGTGTGTCTGATGGAAAGCCAGCAGCCCCAGTTCAAGAACAAAGTGCCCTGTGATGGTGTGAATTCCTTGTTTGCCCCACCTCCCACCAGCATACAGGTGCAAGTAGATAAATAGGTACAACTTTTTTGGGAAAGGTTATTTAATTCCAGGTTTTCATGCTGGCCACATGATGATGGAAATGTCTCTGGGAGTTTCCGGTGGCGGCGGCAGCAACTGCTGAGGCGGCTCTGTCAGCTTCCCTTCTCTTTATCTTTCATCTCTCTGCCTTCAACTCTCTCTCTCTTTAGGAATCCTCACCAGGGGCTCCTGGAGACTCCGCTCCACACCTCGCAGCAAAGTGTCACTTTGGCAGGGACAACGCAGGCGTGCCGCTGAGGTCCTGGCAGCAAAGGCGGCTCTGGTAGCTTCTCTTTGAGGAGCAGCAGTGCCGGGAATGTCACATCTATGCCACAGGCCCCTGCCACTGCCAAAGGGTTAATTGGCTAACTCACTGTCCTCGAAGGGAAGCCGCCAGAGCTGCCTCAGCAGTTTCTGCTGCTGGCGGGACTGGCTAACTAGCGGCACGCATGCCTCGTCCCTGCCAAAGTGACACTTTGCTGCTGGGTGCAGAGCAGAGTCTCCGGGAGCCCCTGGTGAGGATTCCCCAAGAGAGAGAGATGAAGGCAGAGACACAAGAGGTAGAGACATAGAGGGTAGAAGTATGGGACAATGTGTTGGGGGGAGAAATTGGGGGTGTCTTCCCTTTTCTCCGTACTGAAGGAGCGGGTCCAGCAGTCACATGGGTTGCTCATGTCCAATCCGGTGGAACTGAGCCTAGTGTTAAAAAAGCTTGCCGGATCCGCCCCTTCCCCAGAATTCGCTCAGTTCGCATATCCTGCGGTTGTATTGTGATAGCTCGTTCAACATTCTAACACCTTCCCTTCGATCTTTTCCTTCAAAAGTAGTAAGAATTGTTTTACCATTATTATTTACTTGCACGGATAGCGCCAGCCGTTTGAGGCTCAGCTTTTTTCCTTTGGAGAAGTTGCGGTTTCGTTTTCCCCCGGCGGTTTTGCCGTGTACGATTCCCGCGGCCGCTTGTGGATTCCTTTAATCCCTTGGCCTGGAGGTCTCGGTGCAAGTATTGATTTATTTATTCATTATTGTAATATGATTAAAGGGCTTTAATATACCTCCTGCGGAGTGAGACGCCTTTCTAGTCTCCTGGACTTAGTCGATCGCTTCCCTTTTAAAAATCCTATATCGGAGCGATTTTCGGCGCGAAGGCCTTCGCGCCCATTTTTAAATTTAGGCCTCTCGTGTTGGCCTTCTGCCAGCCGCGTAGGCCTCAGTCCACCGCGTGGATCCCGGAGCGGGCCTTGGGACGCCCAGGCTTAATTCTCCACCGGCTAAGCCTCCAACCAGAGTGCCTTGGTTTACTTAATTAATAAGTTTAGGGAGGCTGGGCCCCGCTGGATCTGGGGACACGAACTCTGGGTTTGCCCAGATTGCCCTCAAGTCTCAGCAGCTTCGAGGCCTCGAAGCAGGATCCATTCCTCTTGGGAAGTACTTGAAATTCTTCTCCTTAATTATTCAGTTATTGGCTCAGCCTTGTCTTCTGTTAATTGTCAGACTATGGCTACTTTTCCCAAGAGAGGCACAACTAAAGGTCCCAGAGAGGCCAGGCCTACAGGCGATGAAATTACTAGTATCCCCCAGGCCTCTTCCTCCTCTTCTCCAGGGGCCCGCCCCTCGACCAAGGTCACCAGGGCCGAGAAGAGAAGGGACCTAGCCCTACAAAGAATCCATGATAAATCAGCAAAACGTTTGAAAGTACAGGCCCAAGTACTCAGTAGTCAAGACCCTCCAGAGGCTTCTAGTCTACCTCCTTCTGGGGTCCCTGTGTTATCTCTGGATGAGCCTAACCTAGACAGACCCCAACCTAATCTATGGGGCATAGGTCCAGAGGAACCAGATATTATTGAAGATTCCCCCCAGCCAGGATCCTCCCAGGCCTTTAGGGATTCTTCTGCCATTCCTGCTGATATTTCTAGTTTACCTCCTGAGTTCCAATCTAATTTTTCTGTGTTGTCCAAGGCCATTGATGCCAAACTCTCCTCCATCAATGAGCTTTCCGTACTTCCTCCTCCTCCTCGTCCCTCCCGCCCCTTGGGTTCCTCCCCAGCGGTTAGAGCTCCTATTCAGGAGGATTCAGATTCCTCTCAGGACGAATATGAGGATTTGGAGGATGATGAGGATCCCTTTCAAGGTCTCTCAGATGATGAGGAATCCCAAATAAAGGTTCCTTCTCCAATTACTATTTTTCCTTCTCAATTGTTCAAATCTCTCCTCCTCAAAGCTAGAATTTCTACGGGATTAGCGGCCCAGGAGAAACAAGCCTCTACTTCCACTGATCCCCCGGAGGAGAACTTACCTTACTTCACAGAGGAACAGGAGGATAACGAGGTAATTCCTATGCCTAAATTGTTTAAAGATGCCTTACTTAAACAGTGGGATTTCCCAGCCTCTGGCCTTAATCCCTCCACCAAGGACAGGAAATTGTACAAACTTTCCTCTTCCTATGAAGAGCTCCTCTCCTTTCCTAAACCGGATGAACCTGTCAAGATCCTTCACTCGGCAGCGGCTGTGCCAGGCGAAGCAGAGGAAGTCCTCCGCCCAGAGGACAAGCGGATTGAACAAATGCTCAAAAGAGGATTCACCGCAGATTCCTGGGCCATTAAAAGTTCTGCAGCAGCTTCCTTTTTCTCCAGAGCCATGCTTCTGTGGCTTCGCCAACTACAACAGCATATTCCTCCCGATGACTTGAGAGGTCAACAAGACTTCAACAAGGTCTTTGCAGCTGCCCAGTAGGTGGCTGATGCCACCTTGCAATCTACTAGATTTCCTGCTAAGTCTATTGCAGCTTCTACAACGGCAAGAAGACTCCTATGGATTCGCCCTTGGCAAGCGGGAGTACGCCAGAAGTGGCAGTTATCCCAGGGTCCCTTAAAGCGCGATCTTCTTTTCGGTGATCTTCTAGATCCACTCCTCACGGAAACCACGGACAAGAAGAAAGTCTTGGGCCCAACCACCAAAAAGGCTACCAAAATGCAGTCCTTTCGTCGCCCAGGGCGCCAGCCAGATCAAGCGGCTTCCTATCAGAGATCTCCAGGTCAGTATTCCCCCCGCTTTCGTTCCCAAGGTAGGAACTCCAGGGGCAGAGGTTTTCGCTTCCAAAGGGGAGCGTCCTCTAACAGGGCTTCAAAAAAACCTAGATGGTAATTTTTCCTCAATTCCCATAGGGGGTCGCCTAGCCCATTTCGCCTCTAATTGGCGTCTCACCTCCAAGGACCCCTGGGTCATTGACACCGTTCAAACAGGCCTTCTATTAGAATTTGTTTCTCCTCCCCCGAAACGTTTTATTTCCTGCCCTTCTCCCAGGTCATCCTCAGATTGTAACCGTATGGAGGAGGCCATTTCTCATTTATTGTCAATCAGAGCCATTCAACCGGTCCCTTCCGGTCAGAAGGGCCTAGGATTTTACTCCATCCTATTTATGGTGCCAAAGTCCTCCGGAGGTTGGAGAGCTATTTTGGATTTAAAGAAGCTGAACCTATTCATCAAATATAGGAAGTTTAAGATGCACTCCTTATCTTCTATTTTGGCCGCCATCCACACGGGAGATTTCATGGTCTCTTTAGACCTCACTGAGGCCTACCTTCACATTCCTATAGCCAAGTGCCACAGAAAGTTTTTACGTTTTTCCTTTCAAGGTAGGCATTTCCAGTATAGGGCAATGCCATTTGGCCTTTCCTCGGCCCCTCGGGTCTTTACAAAGCTCTTGGGGTCCCTGGCGGCCTATATCCGGGCGTCTCCCATCCACATTTTATGTTATCTTGATGATATTTTGATTCATGGGAACTCCCTAGAGAAAGTGATTTCAGACCTGTCTGTCACCATGTCAGTCCTTCAGGACCATGGATTTTCCATCAACTTTGATAAAAGTCATCTCCAACCTTCCACATCCATTTTACACCTGGGTTCCATTATTAATTCAGAATCCTCCCAGGTTTTTCTCTCTCCCGAGAGAAAATTCAGTATAGGGGAGTTAATTTCCAACATTTTATCCAAACCTTCAGTATCCATAGTAACTCTGTCTTCCCTTTTGGGGAAGATGGTGTCATGCATAGGCATCATTCCCTGGGCTCGCCTTCATGCTAGGGAACTTCAGTGGCTCCTATTACCCTTTCAGAGATCGGGGCACAGCAACTCAAATCGTCGCATTGTCATTCCACCAAGCGTTCGCAGATCCTTCAAGTGGTGGAAGTCTCCGGCCATGGACAAAGGATCCCCGTTCAGGTGCCCGGATCAATTTGTCATCACCACAGATGCCAGTCTATCGGGATGGGGCGCCCACGCCCAGGGGATGATAGCCCAGGGCACGTGGTCCCCGGAGGAAGCTTCCAGGCCAATCAATTGGCTAGAATTAAGAGCCGTTTCTCTGGCTCTGAAACATTTCTCTCCTCGCATTCCCAACCGGCACGTTCTCATTCTCACCGACAACATTGCCACAAAAAGCCGTATCTGCAGACAGGGGGGCACGAGATCCAAGGCTCTCATGAGGGAGGCCCTCAAGTTAGGCCTTTGGGCGGAAAAACATCTTCGGTCGCTCCTAGCCGACCACATCTCGGGGAGCCTCAACATCCAGGCGGATTGGCTATCTCGAGCAACGATAGACCCAGGAGAGTGGAACCTCCATCAGGACCTGTTCCATCAGATCTGCCTCAGATTCGGCCTACCTATTCTGGATCTCTTCGCGACCAATGCGAACGCCCAACTCCCTCGCTTCCTTTCCAGATTTCCATCCCCGGGAGCGGAAGCAATCAATGCCCTCCGGAGCCCATGGCCACCAGGCCTACTTTACGCCTTTCCTCCAATTCCAATTCTCCCGGACGTGATTCACAAGGTCCTCACCGAGAGGGCCCGATTGATCTTAATCGCCCCGCATTGGCCCCGTCGACCCTGGTTCGCGGATCTCCAACAGCTGTCCGTTCAGGACCCCTGGCGACTCCCCGTTTCGGGGGATATGCTGCGGCAGGGGGCCTCATTCCATCCAGACCCGGAGTGGTTCCACCTCACCGCCTGGCTGTTATCAGGAGAGACTTAGAACTGCGTGGTCATGACCCCGATACAGCGGAGGTCATTTTAAGGGCCAGAAGGAGTTCGACCAATCGAATCTACGACCACACGTGGTCCAAGTTTCACCAGTGGTGCCTACAGGAAGGCCTCTCCCCTCTGTGCATTCCCATACACAGAATCATCTCCTTCCTTATGCAAGGCTTCCATAAAGGACTTTCTACCAGCACCCTCCGGCGTCATCTGGCAGCCATTTCATCTGTCCTAGGGGGCCCCCGCAGACAGCCTCTCCGATCCTTTCCAGAGGTTCAGGAATTTCTCAAGGGCATAGCCAACCTCAGACCTTCCAAGGTCCACAGGTATCCATCTTGGGATTTGCCTCGGGTTCTCCATTCCCTCACGCAGGCACCATACGAACCCCTAAAATCAGCGTCCCTAAGGTACTTATCCTTTAAGGTAGCATTCCTGGTGGCTATTACCTCTGCTCGACGCATTTCGGAGCTGGCTGCCCTCTCAATCAGGCAGGACCTTTGTCAGTTCCATCAGGACAAGGTAGTCTTGCGACTGGACCCTACCTTCTTACCCAAGGTCAGTTCCATGTTCCACAGAACTCAGGATATTGTCCTACCTTCCTTCTGCCTCCAACGAGACCATCCCTTGGCAATTAGATGGCACACTCTGGATCTTATTAGAGCGCTGAGAATCTATATCCAACGCACAGGACCCTTTCGGAGGTCAGAAGCACTGTTTATAGCCTATCACCCCAGAGTCATGGGGACCAAAGTGTCTTCAACAGTAATAGGCCGTTGGATCAGAGGGACTATATCTAAGGCCTATGAATCGGCCTCCCTCTCAGTTCCAAGGAACATCACAGCGCATTCCACCAGAAGCGCAGCCACCTCGGCCGCTTGGGCGACTCAAGCCCCGTTGGAGGAGGTCTGCAAAGCAGCCACTTGGGCCTCGCCAAATTCCTTCATCAGGCACTACAAGATTGATGCTTACGCTTCAGCGGACGCTGCCTTTGGCAGAAGGGTACTCCAATCCGTTATCTCATACGATAGCAATCTAATCCCACCCTAGGGACCATCTATTGGGTATGTCCCATGTGACTGCTGGACCCGCTCCTTCAGTACGGAGAATAGGCGTTGATTGCTTACCTGAACGCCTCTTCTCGTACGGTGAGCGGGTACAGCAGTCACTTCCCGCCCTTGTATGTGTCTTCCTTACCTTCCTATAATCCTTTTTTCCTCTAACAATAAGAGTTGAACACTACAGAGCTTCACAGCTGAGCCTAGTCTATGGATTCGCGAATTCTGGGGAAGGGGCGGATCCGGCAAGCTTTTTTAACACTAGGCTCAGTTCCACCGGATTGGACATGAGCAACCCATGTGACTGCTGTACCCGCTCACCGTACGAGAAGAGGCGTTCAGGTAAGCAATCAACGCCTATTCTGTCACTTTCTGATCAGTCACATGTGGGTGATGTGGCTGTTCGGTATCCGAATTTTGTTCGGTATCCAGTGAAAATTTTTAATGAAATTTTTGGTTGTTATCAAAAATGTTTGCTATCGAAGGCATTCACTAGCCAAGGTTCCACTGTATATTTTTAAAAGGTTCAAAGGTTTCCCCTGTCCTGTTGTGACTTACTCAAGGAGGCAGTGCTCATCTCCAATTCTCAGCCTGCATTGGCTGAGAGACATTTCCATCATCATGTGGCCAGCATGAAAACATGGAATTAAATAACCTTTCCCGACAAAGTTGTACCTATTTATCTACTTGCACCTGTATGCTGGTGGGAGGTGGGGCAAACAAGGATTTCACACCATCACAGGGCACTTTGTTCTTGAACTGGGGCTGTTGGCTTTCCATCAGACACACTGAGCATCTTAACCATTGAGCCATTGCACCCCACTCTAGACACAGATTCTGCCAATATTCATGCTTGACATTTTTCACTAAAGTTCTACTCCATGCTCTTGTTACTTTACAGAGTTAAATGTACAGTTTCACTCTATTTGAACTATTCATAACCAAAAACTTGGAATTGAATGCTGAAATGTTATTCAAATGATTTCTTAAGGATTCCATAGTCCATAATGTTAACTTGGAATGCATTAACATGAACATAAATTTGAGATTATGGAAGAATGTGTTCTACCGTATGTCCACAACATATGGCCACAATTGGTACCAGAATTTATGTTACTAAGCAAGGCAGTTGTTGTGAGTCCCACCTGATTTTATGACCCTTTCCCCATGATTGTTAAATTGTATCATTGCAGTTCTTTTAAGTGAATAATACAATCTTTAATTTTATACAGCTTCCCCAAATGATTTTGCTTATCAGATACCAACTGAGAAGGTTGCAGATGGTCATTATATGACCCGCAGACATGATTATTGTTGTTGTGGCAAGGGGGGTGTTTGCCCAGGTTCACCTGGTGCACTAGTTGCGGCCCTATTTGGACCAGGAGTCACTGCTCACAGTCACTCATGGCCTCATCACCTTGAGGCTCGACTACTGTAATGCTCTCTACATGTGGCTACCTTTGAAAAGTGTTTGGAAACTTCAGATCGTGCAGAATGCAGCTGCCAGAGCTATCATGGGCTTCCCTAAATATGCCCATGTCACACCAACACTCCGCAGTCTGCATTGGTTGCTGATCGGTTTCCGATCACAATTCAACGTGTTGGTTATTGTTATCTGTGTTTGTTTTCAAAGATATAAAATGGGTTTGCTTTTTACCAGCGTGTCTGGCTACTCTTTTTAGTTGGTGTTGACGTCTGGGGGAACCCAGACAGAACAGTTATGACCTATAAAGCCCTGGCATTGGACCAGAGTACCTTTGGGACCGCCTATTGCCACACAAATCCCAGCGACCAGTTAGGTCCCACAGAGTTGGCCTTCTCCGGGTCCCATCAACTAAACAATGCCGTCTGGCGGGACCCAGGAGAAGAGCCTTCTCTGTGGTGGCCCCGACCCTCTGGAACCAGCTCCCCCCAGAGATCAGAGTTGCCCCCACCCTCCTTGCCTTTCGTAAGCTCCTTAAAACCCACCTCTGTCGTCAGGCATGGGGGAATTAAGATATTCCCTTCCCCCTAGGCTTATAAAATTTATGCTTGGTGTGTCTGACTGTATGATTGGTTTCTCAAATTAGGGTTTCTTAATTTAACTTAAACTTAAATATTAGATTTATTTATATTGTCTTATTATTGTTGTTAGTCGCCCCGAGTCTACGGAGAGGGGCAGCATATAAATAAATAAATAAATAAATAAATAAATAAATAAATATTATTATTAATTGGATTTATATGCCGTCCCTCTCCGAGGACTCAGGGTGGCTTACAACATATATACGATGCAACTGTCTTAAAGACAAGCATCCAAATTTTGATTGTGTGACCAAGGGAGTGCTGCAGCAGTAATAAGTGTGAGGATTGGATATAAATCACTTTTTTCAGTGTTGCTATAATTCCGAACAGTCACTAAATGATTGGTTGCAAGGCAAAGACTCAGTTCTGCTGGACAAACTCAATTTGGAATCCTGACTACTTTGGTACCTCAGTTCAAAAAGGAGAAAGTGCAGAGAATGGCTATTTAGATTGGGAGGAATATAGAAACCAGGCCCTTTGAGAAGAGACAACTAATGATGACATGATAGTAATTTCTGTTGTCAAGAAGGATATGCTTTCTGTTACCTAAGAAGTATCAGCCAAGTTAAAACTACAAAAAAGCCTCATAGGAGACACTGGTTGATTGCAAAAGGCAGTGATGGAGAACTTATGGCATGCGTGCCAGAGGTGGCATGTGTAGCCATATCTGCTGGCACAGGAGCTGTTGACCTAGCTCAGATCCAGAGTACATGTGTGTGCCAGCTAGCTGATTTTCGGCTTGCATGGAGGCTCTGGGAGGGTATTTTTAGCCTCCAGAGGGCCTCCAGGCACTAGGGGAGGACATTTTTACCCAACCCAGGCTCCAAGGAATACTCTGGAGCCTGAAAGGACAAAAAATGGGCCTACCAGGTGCACTGAAAGTGGGTCATGCATGCGAGGGGGGCAGGGAGCATTAAATTATGGGTGTGGGCATTTACATGCACATGATAGCATACATACTTGCACTTTTGGCAACCTGATGAAAAAAAGGTTTGCCGTCACTGGTATAAGATGTTTACGCAGTGAAGCAGGCTGCCACATAATGGAGTGACATAGAGATTTTTCACAGAGTCTAGATAATTATTTTTTATTTTAATTATCCAATGTATATAGTCACCCATCTCATCAAAAGTTACTTTGGGCAGCATACAACAAAGCTAAAACAGTGAATAAATACAGAATACAGCCACTTAACATCAATAAAAATATTTAAAACCGTAAAAAACTAAACAGACAAGATGAAGAAAGGTTAATAATAAAGGACCTCCTCAGAAGTTCACCTACTCCTGCTGGCATAAACAGATCTTAAGGGACATTTGAAAACTCAGACGTGATAAGCCAGTTTCACTTCGAGGGGGGAGGGAAGAGATTCCACAATGTGAGGGCCATCACAGGAATGATCCACCATCTAAAGCCTGCCAAAAGTAGCTAACTGATGCAACTTGTGACATGTCCTCTCTGCTGGATATGGTAGAATGGCTGATGAACCCAGACTCATGCCAGCAAAGGCTTTAAGAATTAACATCATAATTTCGCATTGGACCCATAAAGATTGGCAAGAAATGCAACTTGTGAAGCAGAGGTGTAACATGTATTCTAAGAGAAGCAGACATTATTGTTCATACTGTCACTTTTTGCACCAGCTGAAATTTCCAGATACTCTTCAAGGGAAGCCTCATGTAGAGCGCATTACAGAAGTCCAACTGGGAGCTGACCAGGTCATGAATGACTCTGACTAGGGCCCTTTGATTTAAGAACAGGCACAATTGATGCACATTACAAGTTGTTCAAATGCTTGGCTAGCCATAACTGCCCCTTGCTCACTGAGCAGGACTTGTCAGTACTGGAGGACCCCCAGCCCCAGATACCCACAGGGTTTTTGGGGAGTAGCACAATTTCATTCAGCACAAAAAACAGTATCCAAGAATCACAAAACCCAAAGTCAGTCTTGATTCTCTTTCCCAAACACCAACAGCTAGAATTGATTTGGAGAAAGTAGGTATATCAGAACAATACCATGCCACCAGGTGTGGGCTACTGCCTGGATGTGGGGGGAACGCAGTGGGGTAACAAAAATGGAGCTCCACCCCAGAGCACCCAATTGCATGGAATGATGTTGAAAGAAAATGCAGGGCATCCTGCATATGCCATGCCCACAATGTGGTAGTAAATTTTTTTGTTGCCATTCACTGCATCCCACAACCATCAGTATTCTGAGACAGTCTAGAACAGTGATTCCCAACCTCTTTTGGCCATGCCCTACCTAAAATCCTGAGGCTCCCCCCCAATGACATATAGTTCTTATTATTCAAAAAGTGAACTACTCACTTGGAGGAAGGCTAAAAGGCCATTAACTAGGTTTAAACAAGGTTCCAATTGCCCCCATTAAAAATGAAATTGCCCCTCTTTGGGGCATGGGCCCCACGTTGAGAACCAGGGGTCTAGAAGGATATTATGGTGGATTGTATTGAAAGTTGCCAAGAGTTCAAGTAAAGCAATGATAGACTTACATTCGCCATCCTGCTCATGCTAGATGTCTTCCAAAAGCTTGACAAATACCATTTCTGAAATATGGCTGAAAAGGATACAGATAATCTTTCAGAACCATTCTACTGATCATGCATTTAACAGAGTAGATAGTCTTTAAAGTAATTCCTTTTTGCCACTATGATTTTATGATTTGCAGTGTGTTTAAATTTGAAAGTAAAGGTACAGTAAACTATTATGAAGGGTTATGGAAAGAATAATTATAATCCAGGAATCTCACCTTTTTTGTACAATGTTGCAATTTGAACAGAATTAGTAACAGGTATGCATTGAGATGCATATACAGTGATCCCTCTATTATCGCGAGGGTTCCGTTCCAAGACCCCTCGCGATAATCGATTTTTCGGGATGTAGGGTTGCGGAAGTAAAAACACCATCTGCGCATGCGCGCCCTTTTTTTCTATGGCCGCGCATGCGTAGATGGTGGAGTTTGCATTCCCCGGCGCCCACGCAAAGGGGAAACCCAATTCGGCTCCTCGCTGCTGCTGCGCTACCGAGCAGATCAGCTGCTGGGCGGCCGAAGGAACCTTCCCTGGGTCTTCCCCCTCTTGCTGGCGGGCGGGCGAGCGGCGGGCATCAGCGAGGAGCTGGGGTTTCCCCTTTGCGTGGGCGGCCGGGAAGACCCAGGTTGGGGGTTCGGGGGGTGCTGGGAAGCCCCCCAGGCCGGCTGCCACCTTTTAAAACAGCCGCGCCGCTTCCCAGCTGAGTCCTGAAGCCAAACGCCAAAGGCGAACTTCCGCGTTTGGCTTCAGGACTCAGCTGGGAAGCGGCGCGGCTGTTTTAAAAGGTCGCAGCTGGCCTGGGGGGCTTGCTGGGAAGCCCCCCAGGCTGGCTGCCACCTTTTAAAACAGCCGCGCCGCTTCCCAGCTGAGTCCTGAAGCCAAACACGGAAGTGGTTTTTTTAATTAATATTTTTTTAAAACGCGATATAGCGTTTCGCGAAGATCGATATCGCGAAACTCGAGGGATCACTGTACATTCTGTACTTTGATGACTTGTACCGTACATTAAAAAGCTTATGCTTTTTAAAATGTGCTAGTCTGAAAAGATGCTACCAGACTTCTTCTGATGTTTACTACTTTAATATTTTTCTTTTTCAGTTAGACAGGATGATGATGATGGTGGTGGTGGTGATGATGATAGGATATTGTTATTCATTCAGTTGGATCCAACTCTTGGTGGATTCTATGGCCCAGGTCTCTCCATATCTTCCAATCTTGCACTATTTCTTTGAATTTTTCTATTCTCTGACTTTGGTGGTGTCCATTAGAAATCTAGGGCCTAAAATGATATCATCTCATCATACCATTCAAATTCTTTGTTTAATTTATTTGGGATGCATTCTCCAATAACTTGAATTGGCTATATATTTCTATCTTAATAGTAACCTGTGCAGCTCTAGTTCCTAAGAGGTTATTGACGTCTTGAAACCCAGTCCAGAAGCAGCCACATAACTAGCTGTATCTCCCTCCTAGAACGGCTTAGTTGATTGTAACAATGTCCATAATGTTTTTCATGCTTCCATTTCTATCAGAACATACCAGTAATATGGAGCAGAAAGGGAGAGAGGAAAATGCAAAATATTGTGACACAGAGACACAATACACAGCTACTCTTTTCAGAGGCAGACATGCATTTTGTATAATGACTGTTTTGACTCTTGCTTGTGATTGACTTTAGCTGCTAGAAATTCACACATCTGAGCAGAAACAGGAAAGAAATGTGGTCCATTTAATTTGTCGGTGAACCTACTTGGTCGTAAGCATAAAACCAGAATCAGAACTGATACGAAGTTGTAATGAGATATTAATGCTTTTCTAAATGCATCTTTCAGCCCAATTTATTTTTTAAAAAATAGATATAAATATGTATATTTTAAGAAAAAAATGTGTCCAACAAACATAACACGTAAAATATAAAACATAAATTTACCTAGGAAAACTGCATATATTAGAAAAATTGTGTAGCAAAAGGATATATTAGATGTAACACTTGTAAAAAGATGCGTCGATTTTAGGCAGATTTTTTAAAAGAAGATGATTACGTTTGATTCCAATGAAGCAAACTTAAATATAGAAAAATAGGAAATCAAATGCAACCAAATTTGGCATCTTCCATTTTGAATGTGTTCATTTCAGAAATCATAGCAAGAACTAGGCCAGTGGTGGCAAACCTTTTTTTCCCCAAGTGCCGAAAGAGCCTGTGTGCATGCTTATTGCATATGCGCAAGTGCCCACACCCATTATTCAATGCCTAGGGAGGGCGAAAACAGCTTCCCCTGTGACCCAGAGGCCCTCTGGAGGCCAGAAATGGCCTATTTCCCAATTTCTGATGGGCCCAGTAGTCTTGTGTTTCACCCTCCCCAGGCTCCAAAGTCTCTCCTGGAGCCGGAAGAGGATAAACCCCCCCCCCCCGTAAGTTCTCTGGAAGCTAAAACACCCTCCCAGAAACTCTGTGCAAGCCAAAAATCAGCTGGCTGGCATACATATGCATGTTGGAGATGAGCTAGGGCAACAGCTTGTGTGTCAGCAGATATGGCTCCGCGTGCCACCTGTGGCACCCGTGCCATAGGTTTGCCATCACTGAACTAGGCCATTAGGCCTGCTGGTGTTCTTCATCCTATGTGCTGGAAACACACACGCCCCTCCCCAATTTACTCCCAATTATCTTACCTTATTCAGGATATGGTGGGTTCCTCCCGATTTGGACCAGATTGCCCAAACCGTTAACAACCTGCTGGTGACATGAAGATGGTGTCACAGATCTGGTTCAATCTGTGCTGGTCTGTGCATATTGCCATCTTTTTTTTTTTGGAATTTTTGGTGATTTTTTTTTTTGGTATTTGGATGGTTTCTCCTTGTCCTCTGCTTTGGAAAAAGCCCTCCTGCCTGCCCCCAGGTTAATACTGACTTTTATTCCTTTACCTGAAGCACAGCTGAGCAGCTTCTCAGCTGTGTTTTGGGCTGAAACCACCTTCTGAGCATGCACAAAAGTGAATTTGCACGAGAGGGTGCTCATGAAACGTCACAATGCGAACCAGTGGAAAAGGTAAATGGAACCCACCCCTGCTTTTCCATTCTTTTACTTATTCCATGTTTATAATGTATGAAAGTACCATGCAGAAGGATGAAAGACTGGAAATGTATGAAGAATGAAGATAGTTGCTAAGTTTCATTTTCAATTTTGAAAACAGCCCAACATGGCATTGTTATTTCTTTTTTATAAAAGGAACTGTCTATAACAGTGATGGCCAAGCTGTGGGCGCGTGGAGCCATATCTCCTGGGACATGTTGAGCTGTTTCCCTAGCTCAGCTCCAAAGTACATGTGTGTGTCGGCTAGTTGATGGTTGGCTCGCACAGAGGCCCTGGGAGGGTGTTTCTGGCCTCCAGAGAGCCTCTGGGGTGAGGGGAAAGGGCATGTTTTCCCTCCCCCGGCTTCAGGAAAGCCTTTGGAGCCTGTGGAGGGTGAAACACAAGCCTACTAGGCCCACCAGAAGTTGGGAAACAGGCCTTTTCTAGCCTCCAGAGGACCTCCGGGGGTGAGGAGAAGCTGTTTTTGACAACCCCAGGCATTGAATTATGCCATCCTTGTCGCCACTGTTAAATCAGAGGCTGGAGACCGATGAAGAGGATAACAGCTCTTTATTTAATAATCAGGAACATCTAAAGTGACCAGCTCGCAGGCAGGTAGCGACTTAAAAACAAGCGGCCAAAACCGCACCTTATATACATTGTTACTAGCGCAGGGATTGGTGACAATGTTTCAAGACTTCACGCTGGAGCTTCCTATTGGTTGAGCCCGGAGGCTCCTTATTGGTCGCGCCCAGGCTTCCCATTGGTTGCGCTAGCAGGCTTCTTACTGGTCGCCCTGCTCCAATCAGCGATCACCTTTATTCCAGCAACTTGCAAACATAACACCGGGCACTCACACATGTGCAATAACACGCGCCCACGCTCTTTTGGCACCTGAGGGAAAAAAGGTTCGCCATCACTGATCTATAACTTTTAAAATTGTTTTATAGTGGAATGCACTTGCTTTTAATGGTTATTCAACTGTTTTGAGCAGCACCTCTGACCTTGGCCCCCTGTATCCCCTGACAGTAATAATCACTAGCTGCTTTTCCTGGCAAAATTAATTCAAATGTACTGATTTCTTAAAGGTCTTTGTAGACTTAAATTGCACCAGTGCTTTAAATTGCAGCCCAAACTCTAGAGAAATGGGATGTCAAATTCGTGGAGTCACAGCAGCATCACGTGACATATAGGGACTTTTTCCCCTTCACTAAACCGTGGCAAGTGCGTGACATATACAGTCTGTGGACTGCAAGTTTGACAGCCCAGCTATAGAAGGACAGTATAGGATCCATAGCACAGATCAGTAAAAGCTGAATAATACCTGGTTGGCTGCCTTTTGAATCAACTGGAACAATAGCCCTATTTAAAGTCTTGTATATTTAATCATATAGTTATGAGGACATGAGTCATTGTAGCAATGTCCAATGTATTTAAGGTAGGGCTGACCTTGGTGAAAAGCCCCAAGCCATGGTACCCACCTTCAGGCAATCATATGAGGTTCCACTATCCCCAAATCCAGAGTCTCTATGAAAAAAAAATTAATCTGTCTGATTCTGGAAAACAGAAGTGAAAAATGGCATTAAGACATTCCTTCCCTATATTGTTTCAACAATTATTGTCCAAATCTTTGTCAATGGAGGATTTTTGGATTAAGTTGGTGATTGCCTCTCTTTGGAATCCATTGGAAATTAATACATTTGTGAGACTGTGTAATTCACAAATGTATTAATTTCCAATGGATTCCAAAGAGAGGCAATCACCAACTTAATCCAAAAAGAGACCCCCCCCAAGAACGAAGACACAGAACAGGACAATGGCATCACCCTCCCCCCTTACATCAAAGGCACAACAGATAAAATCAGCAAAATTCTCTGCAAACACAACATCAAGACAGCCTTTGGTACAGATAAAAAAATAGCCAACATCCTAAGAAACCCCAAAGACAATATCCAGCTAGAAAACCAGGGAGTTTATCAAATACCATATAAAATCTGCCCAGCCACATATATTGGACAAACTAACAGGAGAATAAATGCACGTGTTGCAGAACATAAGAATGCATTAAGGAAAAAAGAAAAAAACCTCCTCCCTTTTCCAAAACTTCAAAACTACAGGACATGAAATTGATTTTGACAGTACTAAATTAATTTCAAAAACAGAACACTACAGCAAAAGGATAATCATGGAAGCCATCGAGATAGAAAAACATCCCCAAAATATGAACAAGCGGGATGATACCTCCCACCTACCAGACATCTGAAGACCAGCCCTCATTAACAAATGTATTCCAGCCATAGAAACTGAAACCAGACTCAGAACACACATTGCAAAACAACCAAGTAGCCTGCAAGCTCCATCCACTCAGGATATCACCCCAATCCACAATCATTAACTAATCAGCATACCTCAGTTAAATCAACAACCCCAGGTGTTACCCCACTGACTCACCAGGAAGTTTCTACACAGCAGGCAATTGCTGAGCCATCAAACCACACCTAGCCACCAGTATTTATAGACGGAAGGCAGCTCAGGTCTTGCTGTGTTCACCCTAGAACAAGGACAAAAGCACCAGCCTGAAGATGACGAGTGGGACCTCGTCGAAACGTCGCCAGAAATTTCTAAATCCTACACGGGAAGAAATCCGAATATACCAAGACCGTCATACCTGTACCCATGAAAATCTACAAACCACCCCCCCCACACACACATATTTGTGCATCATTCCAGCTCCAGAATCTTTCCTGGAGTATCAAGATACAGATTCAATGTGTAGGAGACTTTCCTCATTTATTTAAACATCTGCTGACTCTAGTTTTGTTCTGTGGTTGAGTTTCAGCTGACCGTCAGGCAGGGTCCTGAAATTGACCCATGTCATCTCCCTAATGCTGTATAATTCAGATTTGTTCTAAGGAGGTATAATTCAGATTTGACCTGTGTTCATTTCCTGTTTGAACATCTAGTGGGAGATGCCTACTTTTTCTTGGAATGTGTGAAAGACTTCCATTTTTTAAACGTTCCCCAATTAGAAAGAATTAGATAAAATGTCCTTTTGATAGGCATAATTCTCCATCCTCTTTTATATGTATTGCAAAAGAACCATAGATGTGTGCTATGTTTAATTTCTTTCCATCAGGAAAATGTTGAGAAGAATAGCACTAATTTACTTTCCATTGAAATGGCAGTATGTGCAGTACAGAAGTGAAGTATGACTACTGGAATAAATTACAGTTCTTGAAAATGCAGGTGCAAAGTGCCCATGTACCCACAAATTAAGCTTAATCACAATGATCTGGTGGTATTTTTTGGAAAAGGACATTCAGCTCTTCCTTTAGATCAAAATTAGCTAGGTTACTACATGAGATGTATTTTTATTTCATCTTATCTAGTAAGGGTGATTTTAAAAGATAAATCTTATTCTGGATGTCATGTGCTATACATTCATGTCTACTTTACCTAGTAAAGACTGTAAGTGGATTCTAGAGACAGCAAAACTTGAAGAAAGTTTTGGAAGAAAATGAAGGTTCTCTTTGGAATGTCTTAATAAGGGAGAGGCAGAGAAGATAACAAGAAGAACTCTTGCTATCACTAGAGTTCCTTTTCATCACGTCCAATACACAAATATGCACATAGACTGAAAATAGGGTATTGGAAGAGAATCAGAATATTACTGCTGAGCAATAACTCATAAAATCTAATTAATTAATTAATTTGTTTGTTTGTTTATTGGATTTAGATGCCACCCCTCTCTAAGAACTTGGGGTGGTTTACAACACATTAAAAAACAATAAAATATCCCAAATCCAATTATAAAATTAACTAACAAGTCTAAAATCCAATTTCTTAAAAATCAATCACTCCCATTCAAACAATATAACATGCATTCCATTCAACAACCAGGGGCTAATATCTTCACGATCTCATGGGAGGCGAGGAGGGTGGGGGCTAGTTCCAGAGGCCTGGAGCCCCTACAAAGAAGGCTCTCCCCCTAGGTCCCACCAAGCGACATTGTCTAGTTAACAGGACCTGGAGAAGGCTGACTCTGTGGGACCTGTCTGGTCACTGGGACTCATACAGCAGAAGGCAGTCCCATAAATAATCTGGTCCGAATGCCATGTAGGGTTCATAAGCAACACTTTGAATTGCATTCGGAAATCAATCGGCAACCAATGTAGCCCACTTATATCAGAAAGTGTAGACTAAGAATATTGTAATGGAAGCCTAACATAATAATAAGGCTTTTAAAATAATAGACTAATTTGACCAGAAAAAAATATTTTTGCAATCCTAAAAGTTTAACCAGTTTCCCCCTATTTTTCTTACTTTTATAGTTCATTTCAGTAGGACACTGCTACCCTTATGATTATCTCAAATCCTGGGAGATACACACTAACTTCAGGTTGAAGAGATAACTTTGTTCTAAACATATGAGTTAATTTACTGACATCATAGTATGAATTACTCATTGTCCCTTATCAGTGTTAAAGAACAACCAAATTGCCAATCTAGGTGGCTTCACAATCTTATTCTTTTTTTTCAAACAGCAAACTGAATTGCTATTTTTGTTTTTTCACAACTGGTCCATTGTAAAAAAAAACCAAAAAACCACAATTGTAGAGAATTGCTGGGTTTTATTTTGGCTAGACTGGAAAGATGAAAAGCAGGACAGAATAAGACAATGCAAATCATTTCCATAACACTGTCAAGAAAATTGCATGGTTGCAGTCACCAAAAATTGAAGAACAATGGAGGAGGCAGACATTGTTCCCAAGTGTCACTTTCAGATTTCCTATGGAATCAGGCTGATTATTATGAGAAACAGGTTGTTTAACAACGTAGTTTCTGGTTTAATCCCGGTTTATATCTAGTCTAAAAAATTAAATTTAGAGCACAAGACATTTTGTTAAAGACAATTTTTTTTTTCATTTATCCCATGACATTTTATGATATTTCTGTGCTTCAAATAAATATATCTTTGAAATATTCCCAGATTGGAGAATTGAGTCAATTGAAAATCATGTAAATCTCAAAAAAGGGATATGGTAAGAGGGTAAAAATTACAGTTGTCATTGCTGGAGAGAAAGTCCATGATTAAGATGAATGTTTTGACCAGAATATTATTTTTCTTTCAAACAATACCCATTTTGACAACTGATGTACCAATTAAACAATGGCAGAAAAATATGTATAAATTTGTGCGGCAAGGGAAGAAACATTAGATATAAAGTATTATGAGATGTTAAAGGAAGAGGAGGTTTATGTGATTTAAAATTATATTTTGCAGTTTGCTGATTTGGATGAAAGAGTGAATGCTGCTGAAAAATAAAAGGCTTTTGGAAACATAAGTATATGAATTGAGATTTTAGTGATTTACAAATGACTAACAAATCATGTTAGATATTTGTCAAGAGGAATGTTAAATAAAATCAGGAGAAAAATTAGCAGCAGAAGAACATGTCAATGGTTCTCTTATTTACAATTATTAGAAATATTTAAAGTAGGTAAGATAATTTCTGGTTGTGAGTAGAAGTCAAACAGGGGAAATAAGGCATAATAAAATGTGTTAAATATTTTAGTTACAATATACGAATGGAACATTCAGAATATGCAGGTAAAATACTCAAATTTACACTATGTTATCTTAAAAGGAATGTTTGGAGAAAAGATGTACTGTTGGCATATGATGAATTCATCTAGCGCCGTGTTTCTCAATCTTGGCTATTCGAAGAGAGGTGAACTTCAAGTCCTAGAATTTGCTAGATAACATGTGCTCCTCTTCAAGTGGTCAAAGATGAGAAACACTGGAGTAGATTATATAATGGTACTCCAAAGTTAAGTTGAAAATGTGAACAGCAAGCAGGTACATTTTACTATGCTTGACGAATGTGTCAAAAAGCTATAAAAGTTTGGACTCAATCACATGCACTAATTCAAAGTATTTAAAATATTAATATGCAATCAAAACCGGAGGCTTTTCTTTTAAGATAAATTGATAAACAATCAATTTTGAAAAAAAAATCATAGCATTTTGTTTCTATACATGCAGTGAGAGTGCAATATGCACAAAGGTAGAAAGATTTTACATTACCCATAATGGAGGAATGGATGGTGAGGTTGATGGAACTTGCTGAGATAACCAAATTGACATCTTTGACAAGAGAAAAGACATTATCTAATGTCTGGAAACTCTTTATAGACTTTTTGTATTAATAAAAAAATGAACTTATTAACATCTATTTTGATTGTCAGAAAGAAAAAAGTCTAAGGGTTTGACTTCAGATGCTTCCTCCTCCAATCTAATTCCAAGCTTGAATATCTCTTTACTCCTATTTGCCTTTAGCTGGTAATTTCACCACAGATATATACTGTTCCTAGATGTTCACAGGAATAGAATAGAATAGAATGGAACAGAATAGAATAGAATTTTATTGGCCAAGTGTGATTGAACACACAAGGAATTTGTCTTGGTGCATATGCTCTCGGTGAACATAAAAGAAAAAGGTACATTTGTCAAGAATCATGTGGTACAACACTTAATGATTGTCATAGGCAGCAAATAAGCAATGAAAAAACAATATTAATAAAAAATCTTAGGATACAAGCAACAAGTTACAGTCATACAGTCCTAAGTGGGAGGAAAAGGATGATAGGAATAATGAGAAAAACTAGTAGAATAGAAGTGCAGATTTAGTAAAAAGTCTGACAGTGTTGAGGGAATTATTTGTTTAATAGTGTGATGGCATTTGGGAAAAAACTGTTCTTGCGTCTAGTTGTCTTGGTGTGCAGTGCTCTGTAGCGACATTTTGAGGGTAGGAGTTGAAACAGTTTATGTCCAGGATGCGAAGGGTCGCGGATTCGAGAGGACTGCCTGGCATTGAATTTTTAAAAATGGTCAGCCTAAAATTTAATGTTCATTGTGATCAAATCATATTCCTTTTTTTTTCTGAAAGGATGCCACCAGGTCATAGGATTGTCTAAAAAATAAGATTATATTGAACATATAGTATTCACCCATATGTATTCACTGATATGCTGATTAATTAAAAAAAATAACTGAAGCATAGCTTTAAAAAATGGAATGCAAATATCAGTATGTGTTGTGTATCTTTTTCTTAAAAATGAGAAGTATGTAAGGGCAATCAGGCATTCCTCGTTATACATCCTTTCTTGTACACATCAGTCTTGATGTAGGTTAGGTTAGGTTAAACCAGAATTATAGTTGACAACTATGATTTTCCTTTGGAATTCTACCTATTTCCAGTTAGCTATCTAGAGAAAGAGGCAAAGAATATAGGCAGGATTTCCATTGCTTGGATTACAGGCAGGGATGGGCTACTGCCCGGACGGGGAGGAACACAGTGGGGTAGTAAAAATGGAGCTCCACCCCAGAGCACTCAATTTGCACTGAAAGACGTTGAAAGAAAATGCAAGGCATAAGCCACACCCAGAATGTCGTAGTAAAAAATTTGGTAGCCCTTCACTGATTACAGGTTAGGTATTGAAGGGCCTAGCAGTGCGATCTCAGATGATTTGGGTACTATCACCTATAGATCTGTGACCTCTGTAGCAGGGATGAAATGCTTCCGCTTTGCTTGTGCCTGTCAGTCATCGTAGAGCTGGTCATGAAGGCAGTGTGAGGCTCTGCCCACCTGCTTGGATGCCACCATTTGGGGTTGTTTTTTTTTACTCTCTGTGCATGTGCAAGTGTTCTGTGCATGCACACAGGGTAAAAGATCCCAAATGGTGGCGTCTGGGTGGATGGGTGGAGCCTCACGCTCTCTTCGTGACCGGTTCTCCAACAACTGACAGGCACAAGCAAACAGGGAGCATTTCAGCCCTGCTCTACAGGCAAGATCTCTCAATGCTTTCAGAAGAATCTTTTATCTGTTGTGGGGCTTTGAATGGAAGATTCTATAATATATAATTTTTTTTAAAAAAAAACCCCAAAATGCTAGATTGCAGGCTAATAGGATTTGTTTGTTTTGGATAATTATATGTTCTTTAACTTGAAAATGTTGCTAAAAGTGAAAGAAAGGTACTTTGTGAATTGTTATGAATAATATTTTGGTATACTTTTTCATGATTAGAAAAAAAAATAATTGAAAGGGAAGATCAAGGGGCAAACTCATGGTCCTTTAGTGTTCCTTCTTCCCTTCTGTTAATTGCTGATAGATAATGCTAAAGCATCTACAGTGATCCCCCGATCATTGCGAGGGTTCCGTTCCAGGACCCCTAGCAATGATCGGGTTTTCGCGAAGTAGCGCTGCGGAAGTAAAAACACCATCTGCGCATGCGCAGATGGTGTTTTTACTTCCGCCGCAGCAGCGAGGAGCTGAAGATTGGGGTTTCCCCGCCGCCCACGCAAACTCCTCGCTGCTGCCGCGCCCGCCGCTTGTCCGCCGCCTGCGTGCCCGCGCGCCCGCGCGCCCGCCCGGCCACCCGCCGTTCGCTTCGCTGCTCGCCCGGCCACCCGGGTTCGTTTGGCTTCGGGACATGCCGGCGGCGACGTTTTAAAACAGCCGCGCGGCTTCCCAACTGAGTCCCGAAGTCAAAGGCGAACTTCCGCGTTTGGCTTCGGGACTCAGTTGGGAAGCCGCGCGGCTGTTTTAAAACGTCGCCGCCGGCATGTCCTGAAGCCAAACGAACCCGGGTGGCCGGGCGAGCAGCGAGCGAATGGCGGGTGGCCGGGCGAAGGACGGGCGAGCGGCGAATGACGGGCGAGCAGCGAGCGAATGGTGGGTGGCCGGGCGAAGGACGGGCGAGCAGCGAGCGAAGGGCGGGTGGCCGGGCGAAGGGTGGGCAAGCGGCGAACAGCGGGCGAGCCGGGCGAACGGTGGGTGAGCGGGTGCTGGGGGGGCTTCTCGCCCTCCCGCCAGCAAGAGGAGACCCAGGGAAGCCGCCCAGCAGCTGATCTGCCCGGCGCCATCTATGCATGCGTGCCCATAGAAAAAGGGTGCGCATGCTCAGATGGTGTTTGTACTTCCGGGTTTAAAAATCGCCATATAGCCGTTTCGCAATGATCGGGATCGCAATACCCGGGGGATCACTGTATTCAGAAACAAGTCTAATTAAGTTCAGTGTTTTTCTTTTAAAAAAATGGGGAAAGTGTGAAACTAGTCAATATTTGCTTCATTACTTGAACTACCTGTCAAACCACAAAGCTAACTCATTATATTTCAGGAAGTACTATAACATATAGTAGTGCTATAAATATAAATATATCCCTCCATTTTTATTTAAAGTTATAACAAGTATTTCCATGTTAGCAATTTATAACACCACCTAGCCATTGCAGAAGTTATACATTGCTAACACAAATGGGATTTATTATTGGTAGTAATGCTTGAGTGAGCCTTTAAATCACTTATGCAAAGTTCTAAAATAAAAACAAAAGCAGGATCAATTGGGAACTTGCCAAGTAATTTTTCTATATTTTTAAAATTAATGGTGCCTAAACCATATACTTTTTTCCTAAACCATATTATCTGAAATAGCCAAGAACTTTAAGATTCCAAGTCAAATATAGAATACAAGAAGTTTATCACTCAGGTTTTCTTTTGTTTCAAAGCCAAAAGCCTCGTGGTCAGCCTGATTCTATGGATTAGCTAACAAGTTGCTTGAAAGATCTACTTAAGATCCTGAAGAACTGAAGTACAGTTTTAATATACATGGGGCTACTTTTGAAAAGTGTTCAGAAACTTCAGATGGTGCAGAATGCAGCTGCGAGAGCAATCATGGGCTTCCCTAAATATGCCCATGTCACACCAACACTCCGCAGTCTGCATTGGTTGCCAATCAGTTTCTGGTCACAATTCAAAGTGTTGGTTATGACCTATAAAGCCCTTCATGGCACCGAGCCAGATTATCCCAGGGACCGCCTTCTGCCGCACCAATCCCAGCGACCAGTTATGTCCCACAGAGTGGGCCTTCTCCAGGTCCCATCAACTAAACAATGTCGGTTGGCGGGGCCCAAGGGAAGAGCCTTCTCTGTGGCGGCCCCGGTCCTCTGGAACCAACTCCCCCCAGAGATTAGAATAGCCCCCACCCTCCTTGCCTTTCGTAAGCTCCTCAAAACCCACCTCTGCCATCAGGCATGGGGGAACTAAGATATTCTTTCCTCCTAGGTTTCTACAATTTATGCATGGTATGTTTGTATGTATGATTGGTTTTATAACAAGGGTTTTTAGCTGTTTTAGTATTGGATTTTTACATTCTGTTTTTATCACTGTTGTTAGCCGCCCCGAGTCCACAGAGAGGGGCGGCATACAAATCCAATAAATAAATAAATAAAATAAGATCAGACTAACTCAACAGGTATCTCTGAATTGAACGCAGACTCTTTTACATTCACCTGAAGTGCCATTTGATTCTGCTGTCTGAAAAATGTGTGCTAATGGGGCATAGAAATTACAAAACCACAGGTCACTTTCCTCAGTACAGCCATCCATATTTAAGCATTCACAATAGATCAGGGCTGTCAAACTCAGGGCTCGTGGGCCAGATGCGTCATGCGCTGTCCACGCCCATGCCTGGTTTAGTGAAGGTGGAAAAAATCCCGATACATCACATGATGTTGCTATGATGACACGAATTTGACACCCCTGCAATAGATGTTTGTACATTCTCTGAGATATGGGAGAAATCACACTTCTTGGCATTTCTTTCCACATTGAATATGCTTCCACTGTTAAGAAAAATGTCCTTTTTAAAAATTGGAATTGGCCTTCCAATAATTTACATTCATTGTGTCATATCCTGCTATATCAGTTGATACAGATCAGATCTCTCTCTTCTTCTGTGTGATATTATTTCAGGTGGTTGAATAATGCTATTGTTTACCACTTGAATGTCCTACTGAAGCTGACTGCCTCAGGAGTCTGGTGGAATGCTGAGGTCATACATTCTTTGACTGAGGAGCAGATTGAACGGAATGATCACCAAGTTTACATTCTACAATTCTCAAGGCTAAACATTTCCACTCTTCCATCCCTTTTCAAAGGACTTATACTATTCACCTAATATCCTCAATGGCCTTCTGTGAACCTGCTGACTCTTTCTTAGTGCAACGATCAGAATTGGACACAATAATCAAAGTGAAGTCTGACCTATATAGAATAAACTGGAATAATTATACCCCCTGATTCAGATTGTAGTTGCCTGTTTTGTAGTTGCAACACAGTACTGATTCATTCTATTTATAATCCACTACTAATATTTTTTCACAAGTATTATTGCTAAACCAAATATCTATGCTTTGCATTTGGTGGCGCAGCAGGTAGAGTGCTGTACTGCAGGCCACTGAAGCTGCCTTGTAGATCTGAAGGTCAGCGGTTCAAATCTCATCACCGGGTCAAGGTTGACTCAGCCTTCCATCCTTCCGAGGTGGGGGCAATAGCCTTGCTCTGTTAAAAAAGTGCTATTGCTAACATGTTGTAAGCCGCCCTGAGTCTAGGGAGAAGGGCGGCATAAAAATCAAATAAATAAATAAATAAATAAACAAACAAACAAACAAACAAACAAATAAAGCCTGATTAGATTGCAATTTTGTAAGCCAATAAAATTCCTAGTTATAACACCTGTAAAATCTGTCTATTCTCAATAGATTTGCATTTACACAGAAAGAACAGATATATAATTTGGGGTTGCTCCTAGATTCTATCAGTGTATAATTACAAAGCTTGTAATAGGTGTGTCTGGTCAGAGAGATAACTTGGGCCTCTAAAAACCAAGTATCTTTGGCGAGAAGCACTTATTACCAGATTCAGTGATTAGATGTTAGTACATGGTACATAACGGTATTTGTAGTTGCCATGTATGTTAAACTACCAATTGTACTTTGTATTTTTACAGTTGCAATATCTCTTTAAGAACTTTGGCTGGTTCGCCATAAGAGGGCGCCAGCACTCTCTCCTGTTGATGACGCTATATAGCTCATTCACCTTTTTTGCCTTTACCTTGTGGGGGAGTATATTTTGCTTCTTGCAGCTATGTGCAGTTTGTTGATTATTTCTGCTTTGTGCTTGTAAATATGTATATATGTAAATAATACTTATTTAGCATACAAAGGGTTACTATGTGTGTCGTTACTGGCTGTATGACACATCCACACTCTTCCTTAAACTCTGCTCAGCGTATGTTGAAGGTCTCGTAGCCTAGCTGCACTGAGACATATCAACATTAGACTAACAGTCCTGAACTGTTCACTACAACTATTATTGTCCATGCACTGATAACTTCACACAAAGATGGATTTTATGTAAGGGTATTCTTGTACTTTCAGCTGCTCCAGAATGTAGAATCAAGTTTGCTAAGAAGAGTACATGGCTACAGACATTACATATTTGTCCTCGGAGTCCTTGGAGGGGGGCGGCATACAAATCCAATGAATGAATGAATGAATGAATGAATGAATGAATGAATGAATGAATGATTAAATAAATAAATAAATAAATAAATAAATAAATAAATAAATAGATTAATAGATTAATAGATTAATAGATTAATAGATTAATAGATTAATAGATTAATAGATTAATAGATTAATAGATTAATTAATTAATTAATTTGTTTAAGCCACGAGTCAGCAAACTTAAACACTCAGAGAGCCACAAAGGTCCTAACTGGAAGATCTCCTTTAATTCTGAAGCCGATCAAAAATCCAATTCTCCCAGCATCAAGCTTCCTCCTGGTGTAGCATCCGTTTTCCTCTACCTGTCCTGACTGAAAGCCCTATCATTTGTGTAGCCAACCAGCAACAGGGAGATACAACAGAGGGATGAAAGAGCCACCTGCAGCTCTAGAGCCGCAGGTTGCTGACCACTGGTTTAAGCAATGGCCTTGGTCACACATTAGATGCCGTTCCAGGGTAAAGAATTACTTTGTGACATGGCAACCACTGAACAACATTGGATAGGATACTTGATGGATCGCTCTCACCATTTCAGGCCACTGTCAGTATTTTTGTTAGGAGAAATATTTCTCTGTGTGAAATCTTACTCCATATCTTGTAATCACGTTAAAGCACATTTTCTCACTGGTGGTACTAATACTCTGGAATCTTTTCTTTCATGAAATTTGTCAGATACCTGGGGTTTTCTGGGTGGAGGGGAGGAGGGACTTATTAAATCTCTCTCTCTTCAAGTTCTTTTCAGTATGGAGTTTTGATTCCTTTTTAGTATGTGTATGCCTATATGCTATATTATTGTGTCTGTTCATTAATATTGTATATTATATACAGAATAGTGTTCTATAATATAATATCAGGTATATTTTATATATATTGCATTGTAATTATAAATAATGAGAACTTCATATCTCTCTTCCTTTCACATTGGTATTTAAGTTCATTTGTCTAACCATTTTTCTGCCTTTTAGGATTAGTAGCTTTTCCAGTCAAGTTTGTATTACCTACAAATTTGAAAAGTGTTCTCTCCCTTTCTTATTTAAGTAATTAATTACAATGTTGAGGAGTTTAGGAGTCTTTATGGACAAGATGGCCATTAAGTAGATAGGTAATGTGAATGACCTTACAACTCAAAGTAAATGTTGTATTCCAGCCTCTATGCAAATTGATATCAAGGACATATTATATTAATTCTGCATTGACCCTCTCCAAACCTTATGAAACCAAGTGCTGGATAAGAGAAGCTGTAGTATGGAAAATCTAATTCAATGGTTTTCTCTTTTTTTGCCAAGAGTTAACTATTGCAAATAATCAAGGAGGTAAAACAAAAATAATAAACCCCAGTTTAATATCATTTTTTTCAAAGTGACCAAATGTCATGTAATGAGACAAGTCTTGAATTGAATATTAAAGCAAGTTTTAATTCTGGCAATAGAGGATTGAAAAATAATTCTCACATATTTTAGTGTCTTGGTTTCTTCTGCAGCATTTTTTTTAAATTTTCCAGCAGAAAATGTGACTGATTTTTTTAAAGATCACTACTTTTGCCTTAAAGTGGTGAATGATAAATCTTCGTTTCTACCATATAAGTTTAATGCTTGAAGACTCTGCATCAAGCTCAGTGTAGAAAGGGTAGGTACATTATCAATGGAGTGTAAAACTAAAATAAATGATTAGCCAGTTTGGAATAATTCATTGTTTTCCAAACAATGGGTTTGAATTACGGAATTAATACTGAAATTAAAAAAGGAGGAGAGCTAAAATACAATTTGAATTCATTGCTTTCCAGATAGAAATTAGCACACCGCAAGACATTCTAATATATTTTTAACTAGTGATGACAAGTTTTCATAAGGCTTCATAATAAAAAACAGAGCTTTGATACTACTGACTGGATATTAGCTTTTTGTTCAAAGTTTGCTCTCTCTCCCTCTCTCCCCCCCTCCCTCCCTCCCTCTCTCTGTGTGCATCTGTGTACATTTATTTATTTTATTTATTTTATTTATTTTATTTATTTTATTTATTTTATTTATTTTATTTATTTTATTTATTTTATTTATTTTATTTATTTTATTTATTTTATTTATTTTATTTATTTTATTTATTTTATTTATTTTATTTATTTTATTTATTTTATTTATTTTTTTTATTTTTTTTATTTTTTTTATTTTTTTATTTTTTTTATTTTTTTTATTTTTTTTATTTTTTTTATTTTTTTTATTTTTTTTATTTTTTTATTTTATTTATTTTATTTATTTTATTTATTTTATTTATTTTATTTATTTTATTTATTTTATTTATTTTATTTATTTTATTTATTTTATTTATTTTATTTATTTTATTTATTTTATTTATTTTATTTATTTTATTTATTTTATTTATTTTATTTATTTTATTTATTTTATTTATTTTATTTATTTTATTTATTTTATTTATTTTATTTATTTTATTTATTTTATTTATTTTATTTATTCATTTGTCCAATACACAAATACATAGGAAGAAAAATAGACATGTAGTAATATATATAAAGGTAAAAGTGAACTTAGAGGAGAGGATATATGAAAGAAAGAAAATATATATGATAAGTGAGAGAAAGGAAAGACATGTGTGTCTTTCTCTCTGTGTGTTATGTCATTGCAATGTAAGTAACCCACTACTCTGGTCTGGATCCAACATGGTGTCGACTAATGTTGCCTCAATGAAATCTTCTCAAATGGTTTATTTATTTTCTATTATTCTCTGTAATTTTCTATGGATTTTATACTCATGAGATCATCTGCTAAGAATTAAGGAACATATCTTTAAGGATCAGCTCTCTGTAACCTCACTCTCACCTGTCTTTAAAAACATGGAAAAGATTATAACACAGGAAGCTAATTCCTCAGAATTATGGATCACCAAAAGCAAACACAGATGGCAGAAACAAAGAGGTAAAAGGACAGGAATTTTAAATAAACTAAGGAGTAAGGGAATTTTTAAAAACCCACTTCCTTCAATTTTTCTTACCAATTTGGATTGACTTGCTAATAAGATGGATGGAATACTCCTTTTAAACAGATGCAATTCTGATTGTGACAATGCACGTGCCTCTATGCTTTATTGAATCCTGACTGAATAAGGAAATTGATGACAATAGCATGCATATACCAGGGTTTCAAATACTTAGAGCAGACAAGATTGTATAACTATAAGGGGGACAAAAGGGAGAGTACTTATGTACATATATCAACAACAGCTGGTCTCAGGACATAACTATAATACACAAATTCTGTGATGAAAACTTAGAGTCTTTACTTATCAACTGCCAATCTTTTTATTCTCCATGTGAGTTCACATCATTTCTACTAATTGCAGTGTATATACCATCACAAGGCTTTATGAACTCTAGCTGGTCAGATTATGGAGGCTGAAGCCAAATACTCAGACAGAAACCAGGAAAAGCCAGGCCCAGACAAGATACAGTAACTCCTTCTTAGTTTAAAGTCTGTACTGGCCAATTGACCTCCCACCTTCACCCAAATCTTCAACAAATCACAAGATATATGACATATTCCTTCTTGCTTCAAACACTCCACCTCATCCCATTGCTGAAGAAGCCCTCCATCAAGGAACTGAATGACTACAAACCAAGTCTATCACATCTGTAGTTATGAAAACCTTTGAAAGACTAGTGATATCCCACTTGAAATCTATTACAGATTCACTTTTAGACCTCCTGCAATTTACATACCCAGCAAATAGATCGACAGATGCTGCTGCTAATATGGCTCTGTGCTACATCCTACAATACTACACAACACACAACACAACACACAACAGATTTAAACTTAATATTAACCGCTCCAAACTTGACTGTAAAAAATATGACTTCAGTAACTGAGTTGTCGAAGCGTGGAACTCATTACCGGACTCCATAGTGTCATCTCCAAACCCTCAACACTTTACTCTTAGATTATCTACGGTTGGTCTATCCAGATTCCTAAGAGGTCAGTAAGGGGCAAGTACAAGTGCACTAGAGTGCCTTCCGTCCCCTGTCCTATTGCTCTCCTATATCTCCTATACCTTTCTTCTATTCCTATATCTCTTCTTCTATTCTTTCATTGATATATTCTTTTACTATATCTTCTTTTCTATTGTTTCTTAAATATATTTTACTATGAGTATCTCCTCTATAACCTTCATCATGTATTTTACTATGTGTATATAGATATATACCCACTAAAACCCTCATTGTGTATTGGACTAACTAACTAACTAGTTAACTAACCAACTAACTAACCAACCAACCAACCAACCAACCAACCAACCAACCAACCAACCAACCAACCAACCAACCAACCAACCAACCAACCAACCAACCAAATAAATAAATAAATAAATAAATAAATAAATAAATAAATAAATAAATAAATAAATCCTACATTCAATACCATCATACCGGACATTTTTCTAACTAAACTAAATGAGCTATCAGTACCTGAACACACTTGTAACAGACAGGAAGCAGCAGGTAAAGCTAGGCAAAATCACATCAGATACCTGTATAATTAGCACAGTGCTCACCCCAAAACTGTGCACTCTCCCCACTTCTCTCCATATACTAATGACTGCATCTCAAATGATCCATCTGTTAAACTACTGAAGTTTGCAGATGATATCTCAAGATCTAAAATGGTCATTTAACATCAAAATGTCATCAAAAAAGCACAACAAAGAATGTTCTTTCTGTGGCAACTCAGGAAGCTCAGACTGCCCAAGGACCTGCTAATCCAGTTTTACAGAGGAATTATTGAGTTTGTCACCTGCACCTCTGTAACTGTCTGGTTCAGTTCTGCAACCCAACAGACACAGACTTCAGAGAATACTCAGAACTGCAGAAAAAACAATTACAGTACTGCCAACCTGCTTTCCATTGAGGGTCTATACATTGCACAAGTAAAAAAGAGGACCGTGAAAATATTTACTGACCCCTTGTAACCTGAACATAAATTGTTTCAACTCCTAGCCACAAAATGACACTATAGAGTACTGCACACTAAGACAGCTAGACACAAGGACAGTTTTTTCCCTAACGCCATCACTCTGCTAAAAAATTAATTCCCTCACCACTGTCAAACTATTCACTAAGGCTGCATTGCTATTACTATTAGTCTTCTCATCATTCCTTTCACCTATCTCCTCCCACTTATTACTGCATGACTGTAACTTGTTGCTTGTATTCTTATGATTTATATTAATATCGATTGTTTCCTGATTGCTTATTTCTACCCTATTGACAATCATTGTTTCCTGATTACTTATTTCTACCATATGGACTTTCTATATTTCTGTATCTATTTATTTATTTATTAGATTTGTATGCCGCCCCTCTCCGAAGACTCGGGGCGGCTCACAACAACAATACAGTACAATTGTACAATTTGTACAGAGTACAAATCCAATATAAATTAAAAACGAAACTATCTATTGAAAGTGGTTCAAATTTTAGGTGCCATTCAACTGAATATACATTGTAAGACAAAATTATCTTCAATCGATGCCGATGACTCTAAAGTGTGCAATAGGGTTGATATTCCTGAAAGTGTCTGTAATATGGTAAATGATTTAGCTTTACTAGATAAATGATCAAAGCAATGGAAACTGCAGTTTAATGTTTCCAAATGTAAAATAATGCACTTGGGGAAAAGGAATCCTCAATCTGAGTATTGTATTGGCAGTTCTGTGTTAGCAAAAACTTCAGAAGAGAAGGATTTAGGGGTAGTGATTTCTGACAGTCTCAAAATGGGTGAGCAGTGTGGTCGGGCGGTAGGAAAAGCAAGTAGGATGCTTGGGTGCATAGCTAGAAGTATAACAAGCAGGAAGAGGGAGATTGTGATTCCGCTATATAGAGCGCTGGTGAGACCACATTTGGAATACTGTGTTCAGTTCTGGAGACCTCACCTACAAAAAGATATTGACAGAATTGAACGGGTCCAAAGACGGACTACAAGAATGGTGGAAGGTCTTAAGCATAAAACGTATCAGGAAAGACTTAATGAACTCAATCTGTATAGTCTGGAGGACAGAAGGAAAAGTGGGGACATGATCGAAACATTTAAATATGTCAAAGGGTTAAATAATGTTCAGAAGGGAAGTGTTTTTAATAGGAAAGTGAACACAAGAACAAGGGGACACAATCTGAAGTTAGTTGGGGGAAAGATCAAAAGCAACATGAGAAAATATTATTTTACTGAAAGAGTAGTAGATCCTTGGAACAAACTTCCAGCAGACATGGTTGGTAAATCCACAGTAACTGAATTTAAACATGCCTGGGATAAACATATATCCATCCTAAGATAAAATACAAAAATAGTATAAGGGCAGACTAGATGGATCATGAGGTCTTTTTCTGCCATCGGTCTTCTATGTTTCAATCCCTCTGGCTGAACATCTTGAAAATTCCTTTTGTTCCATACTGAAATATCATACAGCAAAGGTTTTAACTAGTGTGATCATTTCTGTATATAAGATTAGACAGTATATATTTATCAAGTATTACCTCAATGTATCAAGATGTACAGTAATTCAAAGTTGCTCACAGAATAACAGGTTAATTCTAATCATACTCACCAGGGTAGATGGGGAGATATACTTGTCACCTTCCCAGTTTTGTAACTAGATCTAGACTTTCAGTTCATGATTATTTGGCCAAAAACTCCAGATGACATTTCAGAGGGAAGAAAATAATACACTCCAAGCAAGCAACTTTAAAAATAGAGATATTAGTCTCTGCACTTTGGACATTGTATTAAATGAGCAAGCAATAATTTGCCAAATTGCTGAGGTTTCATTGCTGTACACACTAAGAAAAACTAAAGTTCAAAGTTACACAGCTACCCATTAGTTGTCAGATTTCCTTCCTTCCTTCCTTCCTTCCCTTCCTTCCTTTCTTCCCTCCTTCCCTCCCTACTTCCTTCCCTCCCTTTCCTCTTTCTTTCTTTCTTTCTTTCTTTCTTTCTTTCTTTCCTTCCTTCCTTCCTTCCTTCCTTCCTTCCTTCCTTCCTTCCTTCCTTCCTTCCTTCCTTCCTTCCAGGAAAGATTTAAGTGATGGAAGCTTGCAACACATCAAGCAAAGGTAAAATGAAGGCAGTTCGAGAATATTTAGGGTGAGATATTTGTCCATTCTTACCATGTTTCTCTGAAAATAAGACCCTGTCTTACAATTTTTTTGAAGCCTGAAATATGTGCTTGCACTCAAAAGCCTGATGGGGTTTATGATCAGGGAATGTCTTATTTTGGGGAAAACAGGGTATTTCCCTGAAAATGCACATTTCACATGTATTTCCACTAAATGAAAGGGAGGCTGGATTTCTTTTTCTTTGCAAAACCTCTGCATAACAAATATCACCAGTGTTCTGTGTTTGTCCACAGCTCGGAGCTTGGGCAGAATGTAGTTCTGTGATGACAGGAACAGCTGACTCATTAGCAGAGAGCAGCGAAAGGTAATTAACCCTGGGAAAAGTACAGCTGCCATGCGAGCTGTTCCTTTCTGTAGGATCTGATTAGAAATTAGTGTTAAACCACTGATTCTTTTAAAAAACGTCATTGATCATTCACTTTCACTTTCAGGTGTGGCCTCCCAAAAGTGGGCCTCAAATGATGCTTAGGTGCTTTTTTAAAAGGTCCTTCTCAAAATGAAAACGTTTCCTAAGTGAATGTTACCCACCTGTTTGGCTGCCAACTGACTTTTCTCATTATGATTTCTTGACTATTTTGAGGACATCTTTAAACTCTGTAAAACAACTGAAACAATTAAATAGATATTAAATCAGAGGCTTTTTATCTGTAAAGAAGAAATGGGTGCACTTCTTTCTTTAAGTGTTGATTGCCTGTATTGATTTTTAGCATTCACTGACATTCATTTGGCTTATCTGGACAAACAACCCAGACTTCTTTGGGAGAAGATGTGTGTGGGGTTGGGATGGAAATTGAGATTTAAAATGCTAAGAACAGTAAAACATTGGGGTGGGGGGAATCAAGTTAGAATGAGAAAGGAATATATATTTGATATGGCATATGTGACTTTGGTTAAGTTTTCCTAGGTTTTGATAAAAACTTCTGTTTTTATGGTGATGTAGAAAACTTTTGAAAAAGAAGCTTTGGATCACTTCTGCTAAAAATTCAGTGCTAACTAACGATGGGCGAACCCAACTGTGTTCAGATTCGGCAAATTCGGCCGAATTTTACGCAAAATTCGGCCGAACCCGAACCAAACCCAAACTCGGACCAGGAAGTGATCACCTTGGCGTCCTTAGCAACCTGCCGGTGACATCAAAGCTCCGAACGCCAAACACAACCCCGAACTTTGCCCGAAGTTTGGGAAAATTTCGGGTTCATGTTTGGCATACCGAACACCGCAAAATTCGGTATGGACCCGAATTGTGCGGGTTCAGTTTACCCATCACTAGTGCTAACCCTTAAAATACATTTCTTCAGTTTCCCAAACTTTGGCAACTGCTTTGGAACTTGGTTTTGCATTTACGCTTTTCAAGCATCTGGGTGGATTTAGGTGAAGAGACTTTTCTAGGGATTTTTAAAAGAAGTCATGAACTGTCTGCTATTTGGAATTGCATGGTATCTCCTCCTCCTCCTCCTCCTCCTCCTCTTCTTCCCAAAATGCATGTTTTGAAAATATTAGTTGCTTTCAAAAATCCAGATTACTTGTGATCATTAAATGTATTCTTCTTAATCCAAATCTTCTAGACTGTCAAGAGGTTTACTATAGAAATTTGTGGTCATTAATTTAATTTAATTAATTTAATTTCTATAGATGATATCTATTAATTTAATTTATATAGATGATACCTATTGATGATATCCCAGACAAATCTCTCATATTTTCAGCTGGCAAAGTAGAGCAACTTCAATGGTGACAAATGCTGTAGGTATGGGTCACTAGTTGCTTAATACTGATATTAAGTAGTTTCTTAATACTTAATACTATTAAGCAACTTAATAGTTGTTGCTTAATACAGATACATAAACAACATATTCAATATAAATTATGTGTAAACATGATGATCTTCAATTTCAATATAAGGCTGGCCAATCATATTCCATTAAGGAAATAGTTCGAAGTCATAGGAAACTCTTATAATGTGAGCTGTTCCAGGACTTCATCTATAATAATACACATATTCATTATCAGCAGTGATTGTTTAGAATCACAGTCTAGTAAGTAGCTTTTGAATATAACTATTAGGGCAGTTGCAAATCTTTTAGAGGCAGCAGACTGCTTTTCACAAGGTCCTGTTGAATTTAATGAACACATGTGATTTGAATGCTCAAAGATGGCACACTTCTTTCTTTTGTGTGACTACCTCCTCCCCTCCTTGGGGTATGTCTGTCATGTCTATTGAAGGGAGAATCCTTTGTTCATAGAGAAGAGCAAGACTGTGTCTGAGGGCTGAATGGAATAGATCTTCCTTCATGTTGTAATTGTTGATTTGAAAGTACTTCCAGTGTGCAAAGTGCTTTATCATGCTTATAGTTTCTTTCAAAGCATTTGCCTAGTAAGATCTAAAGTTGGAAGGCAGAGTAAAAGCCCCCTTGAAATAATTATGAAAACTCAGAGAAGAAAAGAATTGCAGTGCAAGTTCTGCTTAAATGTTCCTTCCTATTTCAGCTGTACAGGCCAAGTTGAAAGTTTCTTTATGAAGAAGTCGTATTGTTCATGCCAACACTGTAAAAGATCAGTTTAAAAAATTCATTCTCAACTTTTGCTCAATGCAAAATATAATATACCTATCGGGATTTAGAAACTCCCTAAAATTTCTTATACTTTGCTTACAAATAATTATATTATCTTTAGTGATGGGTGAACCCAACGGTGTACGGGTTCGGCAAGTTCGGACAAACTTTAGGCAAAATTCGGCTGAACCCGAACGGGGAATCCCACCAAGAGATTCCGGGGGCAGAGCTTTGACGTCACGTATACCAGCAGGTTGCTAAGGACGCCAAGGTAATCACTTCCTGGATTCCATGGAATCCAGGAAGTGATCACCTTGGCGTCCTTAGCAACCTGCCGGTGATGTCAAAGCTCCGAATGCCGAACATGACCCTGAACTTTGCCCAAAGTTTCAAAAAATTTTGGGTTCGTGTTCGACATACCAAACACCGCAAAATTTGGTACAAACCCGAATTGTGCGAGTTCGGTTCGCCCATCACTAATTATCTTCCCTTCTGGAGGAAGAACAATAGATTATATCATCATATGTGGACACTGTGGTTCAATGTAGACAAGGAAGTACAGTGATCCCCCGGGTATTGCGACCCCGATCATTGCGAAATGGCTATATGGCGATTTTGCAACCCGGAAGTAAAAACACCATCTGCGCATGCGCGCCCTTTTTTCTATGGGCACGCATGTGTAGATGGCGCCGGACAGATCAGCTGCTGGGCGGCTTCCCTAGGTCTTCCCCCTCTTGCTGGCGGGAGGGCGAGCGGCGGGCATCAGTGAGGAGTTTCCCCACCGCCCACGCAAACTCCTCGCTGCCGCCCGCCCTTTGCCCGCCCACGCCGTTCATTCTCGCCGCTTCCCAGCTGAGTCCTGAAGCGAATTCGCTTCAGGACTCAGCTGGGAAGCGGCGAGAGCGAGCGAACGGCTTGTCCGCCGCCCGCTCGCGCATCGCCTGCCCACGCCGTTCATTCTCGCCGCTTCCCAGCTGAGTCCTGAAGCGAATTCGCTTCAGGACTCAGCTGGGAAGCGGCGAGAGCGAGAGCGAGCGAACGGCTTGTCCGCCGCCCGCTCACGCATCGCCCGCCCATGCCGTTCATTCTCGCCGCTTCCCAGCTGAGTCCGGAAGCGAATTCGCTTCAGGACTCAGCTGGGAAGCGGCGAGAATGAACGGCGTGGGGCGGGCGATGCGCGAGCGGGCGGCGGACAAGCTGAGTCCCCTTCCCAGGAACCCCAATCTTCTGCTCCTCGCTAGCGCTGCGGAAGTAAAAACACCATCTGCGCATGCGCAGATGGTGTTTTTACTTCCGCAGCGCTACTTCGCGAAAACCCGATCATTGCTAGGGGTCCTGGAACGGAACCCTCGCAATGATCGGGGGATCACTGTACTTTTTTTTTTTAACTGAAGGTAAGTTCTTGTTCGGTGGTAGTGGCAAAATCATAGCTTTAAGGATCAGTGTCATAAAACCTTTATTATTGATGAGGAACTCTTCTTTTTCTTTAATACATATTGTTGTGGAATAGCAGTCCTAAAGCATAAAATAACCATTATAGTTATTTCTGCAGAATATAGCAAAGAGGGTCGGGTAATTTTCTGTCCACTCCACCATGATCTGTTCTGGTTTTGAGTGCTGCTTCATTTGGATGTATTATCAATATACACGCAAGTTATAAGGCTGAGACTATACAAATGTCCTGCATTTAAGTGACATTTGCACAGGGCAAACTTGGTGGGATTGCCTCGGAACCTTCTTACTAGTCCATATCAAATACAGTGGTAACTCGTGATACGAACCCCTCGTGATATGAACCCCTCGTGATACCAACCCCTCGTGATACCAACCCCTCGTGATACCAACCCGGGGTTTGGAATTTTTTTGCCTCTTCTTACGAACTTTTTTCGGCTTACAAACCTACCGCAGATCGCAAAATGGCGCTCCACTGGCCGCCGCCGCTCGGCTGTCACCTTTTAAAACAGCCGGGGGGTGTCTCGGCATTCTCCTGAACCCGAACTTTTCGGGTTCGGGTTCGAGAGGCCGTCGAGAAGCGCCACTGCCCGGCTGTCACCTTCTGAAACAGCTGGGGGGCTTCTCAGCGTTCTCCAGGAAGGACGTCTTCGTGACATCAAAGCTCCGCCCATGGAATTCCCTATTGGGATTCCCCACCTCCTTTCCGGCCTCCAGATCGGCCGAAAACGCCGCCACCAATCACAAAAACAGTGCTCCGCCAGGCGGCACCACCCGGCTGTAACCTTCTGAAACAGCCGGGCGCTTCTCGGTGGCCTCCGGAACCCGAACCCGAACTTCCAGGTTCGGGAGAACGCCGAGAAGCCCCAAGGCTGTTTTAAAAGGTGACAGCTGGGCGGCGGCGCCCAGCAGAGCGCCATTTTGCGATTTTTTCCCCTTTGCACGCATTAATCGCTTTTACATTGTTTCCTATGGGAAACAATGTTTCGTCTTATGAACTTTTCGCCTTACGAACCTACTTCCAGAACCAATTAAGTTCATAAGTCGAGGTATTACTGTATTTGTATTAAACTACTCCAAATTAATAGAGCTGCATAAAAATTCTGATCTCTGCCATTTTCTCTCTCTGTCTTTTAAAAAAAAATTATGAAAACTGCTACAGTCTTCACTTTTACTTTTTTAAGAAAAAGATTGTATATTTGAACTAAACTATCTGTATTTTGTGAACAATTCAGTTAAACCAGAAGTCTTCAAACCTGGCAAAGTTCAAACTGTGCTAGCTGGAGAATTCTGGGAGTTAAAGTACACAAATCTTAAAGTGGCCAAGTTTGAAGACCTCTGAGCTTCATGTAAGTTTCGATTTGAGCAAAATTTGGATGCCCAAGAAGTATAAGTTATTCCAATCTGTGCTTTATTTCATGAATGGGCATCTGATTTATGAAGTCATATATGTATAACTGAACAAAATGTTTATATTCTTTTAAGAGGAAACCCAGGAACTTTAAGGAGTCCTATTATATTATGGTTACTTATGAACAAATCATTTCCCTATATAGAAATTTTATATATGTAAATGTATATACTGTATTTTCCATTTTAGTTGTATTAATTCCCAACAGTTAATTGTGTTAATTCCTGTTAAAAAAATATGTTTATCTATAGTCTGTTTTTCTCAGTAGCAACAAATAATAGTAAGGATAACAGATCAGGGGTATAAAATATATAGACAACCTCTGGACAGCAACGCATTTACTGTGTTCAACTTAGTGGTTGTCCAGATGTTTGCAGCTGTGATCTGGGAGCCAGTTATCTGATTCTTTCCAAAATATTATTTATTTTGATAAAAGTGTTCAAATACTTTTTAAAACTGAAAATAGCACTTTGATTAAAATGAACTTTGTTTTCGATTTTTATATTTTTATATTTGAAATAAATTGCTTTGAAATTCTAAGGTTGTTGTGACACAGTTGTATTACAAATATTGTATATAGATCTAACCCTGTCCTTGAAGTTAAGTGGTTAATTCATTAGCACAGAGTTGCCATAGCTACTCCTGGAGAAGAGACAACAACTTTTCTTTCTTTTAAATTAGGGAGAGAAAAAAAAAGCAAATCAATGCATGATTTTATTTTATTTTTTAAATGTGGATTCATAAAAATTAACTTGAAAATTACCGTTCTCAGATTTTATCATGTTAATATTTTAGCCATGGTACATTTTCTTGGTTAAAAAAAGTTGAAAGTCTACTTCAACTATTTGCTTCTTCAAAACATGAGAGAATCTCCTTTTGAGTTCTGCTTTTATTTTATTTATTTATTAACTGGATTTGTATGTCCCTCTCCGAAGACTCAGGATGGCTCACAACATATCAAAACAATATACAATATACATATTTAAAAATTCAATTAATATAGCTAAAAAACTTTAAAAACTCTAATAACATTTAAAACCATTCATTCCCATTCAAATATCAAGATATACTACACTTGTCATCCAGGGGGCTAGGGTCTAATTGCCCCAACCCTGGTGGCACAGATAGGTCTTAAAACTTTTACGGAAGGCGAGGAGGGTGGGGGCAGTGAGAATCTCTGGGGGGAGCTGATTCCAGAGGGCAAGGGCCCCCACAGAGAAGGCTCTTCCCTTAAATCCCGCCAAACAACATTGTCTAGTTGACGGGATGTGGATAAGGCTGACTCTGTGGGACATAACCAGTCGCTGGGACTCATGCGACAGAAGGCGGTCCCAGAGGTAATCTGGTCCAATGCCATGTAGGGCTTTATAAATTTATTTATTTATTTATTAAATTTGTATGCTTTCCCTCTCCGCAGACTCGGGGCGGCTCACAACAGCAACAGAAAACAATATATAATAAAAATTCAATAATTAGAAAGCTAAAAACCCATAATTTAAAAAAACATGCACACAACATACCATACATAAACAGTATAGGCCTGGGGAAGATACCTCAGTTCCCCCATGCCTGACGGCAGAGGTGGGTTTTAAGGAGTTTGCGGAAGGCAAGGAGGGTGGGGACAGTTCTAATCTCAGGGGGGAGCTGGTTCCAGAGGGTTGGGGCCGCCACAAAGAAGGGTCTTCCCCTGGGACCCGCCAAACGACATTGTTTAGTCGACGGGAGCCGGAGAAGACCTGCTCTGTGGGACCTAATCGGTCGCTGGGATTCATGCGGCAGAAGGCGGTCCTGGAGATATTCTGGTCTGATGCCATGAAGGGCTTTATAGGTCAAGATCAACACTTTGAATTGTGACCGGAAATTGATCGGCAACCAATGCAGACTGCGGAGTGTTGGTGTAACATGGACATACCTTGGGAAGCCCATGATTGCTCTCGCAGCTGCATTCTGCACGATCTGAAGTTTCCGAACACTTTTCATAGATAGCCCTATGTAGAGAGCATTACAGTAGTCGAATCTCGAGGTGATGAGGGCATGAGTGACTGTGAGTAGTGAGTCCCGATCCAGATAGGGCCGCAACTGGTGCACCAGGCGAACCTGGGCAATTGTCATCACCAACACTTTGAACTGCATCCAGAAACCAATCGGCAACCAAAGCAGTCAACCAAGTTCTCCAGCATATGGGTTTTTCAGCATACAATCAAAGGCAAGGGAAGGGTGGGCAAAAAATTATGCCTAACACCTAATCTATTCCAAGACTCAACTTTATTTATTACAAACACCCCCTTCAAAGGCTTGTTGGGAAGAAAATTGAATCCATCACCCTAGCATCAGTATCACCAGATTTCTTTTTCTGTTTGAAACCTGCTTAATATCCAGATGCTTTCTCCCAAAAGTGTTAATGGAGGTCATTCCTGTTGTCTCCTTTTGCTGGATACAGCCAAAAGAGTTTTTGCCGGTTTGATAGTTGCGGATGGGGGAAGAAATGATGCACTTCTACCGATTTCACCTTCAGTTTGAAAGCAGCGGTGATTAACAGGACTTTTGCAAAGTTTCTGTGTAGTTACAAGGACAGCTTCAATCTTCTGTCATTTTTTTGCATTACCTATGATTATGCTTTTACCACCAAAATGCATTTATTTTAAAGGTAACAATACTGACTCGGAGAATAGCTTATGTTTCATCTATATTTATCAGCACTCACTGTACGTTTGTGTCTTCATTACCAGGAAATATTAAGGCACATTGTGCCATCTATTCCTGTTTACAGTTTATTATGCAGAGATAGGAAACACTTAGCATGTAAAATGAATGTAGAAATTATTCCTGGATAGAAACACGGACATTTCCCACTCGTTGGCTCTTTCTCCTCCATCACCGGATCAGAGTGTAATTGTCAGTAATCAGGCCTGCTTGCTGCTGATAAAACCACTCTGAATGCTAGCAGCCTTCTTTGTGTGATGACTCAATTATTCCAGAAGTGCCTCATCAAATCTGCCCCATCAGCTGGGCTAATAAATAAGGAGAAGAAACTGGCCCCCCAAAGCAAATTATAAATCCATTTGCATTAACCATTTCGCTGGTCCATGATCTAGGCAGAAATAAGCATGGCAGATTGTGTTAAGCTTATTTGAATATGTTTATAATGTTTACAGCAGGCACCCCTCCCTCCTTCATTCCCTCCCTCCCTCCCTCCCTCTCTCTCTCTTAAAGCACAAGGTGTTGGAACTATCATCCACAAACAGTATCTAAATGTAGTTGTGTTAATTAACATAAGGAGTTGGGTATCTTTGTGGCAGATTTTGTAGCTTAAATCAGGTGAAAGTTAAACCCTTCTGCTAAGGAAGATGGCTTACACGAGGCAATACAGGCTGCTGCTAGATATTAGAAAAAGAAAGAAGAGGCCATGCAGAGGTAAGGTGTAGACAACTATAGAGGTGAAAAGTCTTTTTTTTTTGTACAGGCACCCGCTCACCTGTTCTCATTGTGTCATGGCAAGAGCTCAAGCATAGTTAAACTAAGAATCTTAAAAACACTATGGATTATTGTACACTCAATTCAGTGTGTCTGTTACAGTGTAAAAGCTAAAAAGAAACATTACTCTGCCTCTAGCCTTTTGGCTGGATCCCAAACTATGTTTCAAGATCCAATAATGTTTTATTCATTTATGCTTCTGGTTTGGAGACCCCTTTATAGCTGTGGGACATGGTAGAATACTGGGTCTACTGGGAAGGTGATAGCATAAAGAGTCAGGTGCCAGTAAGAGTCTTCAGGGAAGGGCGGCATGCAAATTTAATAAATAAATAAATAAATTGTGAAGGCCAAGCTTGACTGAGAAACAGCAATATCATTTAGACTTATATACCACTTCACAGTGCTTTATATCCCTCTCTAAGCGGTTTACAGTGTCAGCATATTGCCTGCAAATGCCTATAAAGAAAGACAAGAGGGAAAAATGCTTGTCCTAGAAAGCCACTTTTCAAACAAAAGACGCAGCCTTTCCCTCACCAACATCATTTGGAAGACAAAGAATAGAGAAGGTTGATATATTTGCAGAGATCCCAGTGCCAGGGCTACCCTGAGGATTATTAAGTGCTGGCACAAGACTAATATGGGCCCCCTCACCTACACATGGACACATAAATCTATAATGTCACACATATCACAGGTCTCAACATGTGTATGTAGGCCTTGGTGCTCAGAGGGCACCAAGGGAGAGCCGCTGAGCCCTCCGCTATCCCCACATCGGTTTCCCCTGAAGCATGTGAAAGCCAGGGCCAAGAGTGTACAGGAGTGGGCAGGTGGCAACCAATTACCTAACAGCCACAGAGTTCAGGGAATGAATCTTTAAAGCATCCACTGTGAGGAGAGTGGGAGGAAGAGGGAAAGGCCAAGCTGGGAGGGATCTGGCCTAGCTGTTCTCAAAGTAGAGTAATATGGTCTCTATATTAGAGTAAGGATGGAAAGCTTGTGGCCTTCCACTCCTGAACAAGCCTAGAACTACGGTGCCTAAAACACAATTTAAGTATAGCCCACAAGATCATATGCTGCAACATCCTACCGGTCAATGACTACTTTAGCTTCAACCACAACAACACAAGAGCACACAACAGATTCAAACTTAATACGAACCGCTCCAAACTTGACTGTAAAAAATATGACTTTAACAATGGAGTTGTCAAAGCGTGGAACTCATTACCGGAGTCAATAGTGTCAACCCCTAACCTCCAACATTTCTCCCTTAGGCTATCCACGATTGACCTCTCCAGGTTCCTAAGAGGCCAGTAAGGGGCGTACATAAGTGCACAAGTGTGCCTTTCGTCCCCTGTCCAATTGTCTTTCCTTTATCTCATATATCATATATATTTTCTTCCTTTCATATATCTTCTCTTCTATTTTCACTTTTATCCTTATATATATTACTTCATGTTTATTTTCTTCCTATGTATTTGTGTATTGGACAAATGAATAAATAAAATAAATAATAAATAAAACATCTCTTCCCAGCAGCCTTGGCCAGAATGGCCTATGAAATTGAGATTATACACACATTCTTTACTCATTTAAGAGTTTAGCATAATGGAAAGTCCTATTCACATGTCATGTCCTATAAGGTAATTAGCCCAGACCTCTCCCACCCTCCAGCAAATACAATATCATATTTCATTCGTAAATGTGCGAGCCCCTGCAGTCCATATAGAGAGTTTATTCCCATCTTTGTAGCATATAAATAGAAATCCTGTGCCACCTGCTAGTAGCAGGCTAATCTACAGTCACGAGAGACAGATGGTAGCCTACAAATATTACATAAATTGTAAATAATATACAGTAGCTAGGAATGATTGACATTCAAGTGAATCAGAATATTTACAAGTGAAAATAAGGAAAGTTAGTTTATCTGGGCTGCAAATTTTCTGTACTCCTTTTCTTCCTTCTAATGATCAGCTGGACAAATAGAATAGTTATAATAGTCACTGGTCCAGATATTGTCTTCCTGAAATAACTGAGAAGGGATAGAAGCAAATTCTTTAAAAAATTGCAACCCACTCCAGAATATGTTCTGATCATTTAAATATTTTGTAATAGTAAATTTTATAACAAGTTGTAAAATTGTAACTAAAAGCAGAATTAGAATACTCCAAATATGTTCAAAAGCAGTTCACTGATAATAATTATAATAGGATTGCATGATACCCAAACATCATCATCATCATCATCTAAACAGGAATATGTAATTTTGGGTTATAACCTCAAAGCTTTATAACATTCAATAGTTAATTGGCCATACAGAAAAAATAAACAGGATGTGGAATAATAACACATACATTGCATGTGATCACTTCTTCAAGAATATGTTGCATTCCAATATCTATAGCAGCCTTTTTGAACCTTTACTCTTCAGATATCATGGGCCTTCAACTCCTGGAAGTCCTCAAATCCTCAGCCAGCTTTTTCTTTGCTATCATATCATGAAGACTGCTACTGAGATAGCAACACTTTTATCTCCTACCTAGGGCTAAAAAGAATAAACATTCCATTGTCTTTCAATGTATTTGATGTCTTTTATTTGATTTACATGGTGCCTTTTCTCCAGGAGTTTAAGGAATTTTAAATAGCACTATTTTCTTTTATTTCATTTAATCCGCAATCCTATGGGGTAGTTTTGAAATAAGATAGCTTCCAGGACAGGGTGTGGATTTGAACCAGGATGGCACTGGGTTTTGTTCCAAACTCTAAGGGCTACACTACATGTTCTCCTGATGTGAAAGGCATTGGTGCCTTCATAAAAAAGTTGATGCACTTAATTCTCCGCAAACTACTTTTGTAATGACTACATAGTGAATTGCCAATGCAAGGGCACATGGTTATGAGGCTCTTTTGTTTCAAATTTAAATCCATAAAGCCCCAGTTCTGAAATATTACTTTTCACTTATTATCCATTTGGTTGACCTAAAGGCTTTGATATTGATTATATATAGGCATAAGAATTAAATATACCATTGAGTAGAAGTAGGGAATGATATTCAGAAGGATTATTTGCTTTTCTTCCCAAACAGTGTTCCTTATTTTGTTGTAGCCAAATAATCTTTAATAAACTAGAAGTAAAGATTAAAAATAAATATATATTTGTCCATGTCCAATAGATCCATGGCTCCCAGTGACTGCATGGAGACATCTAGGCAGTTTTCTTAGCAGCCAGAATTATCCATGGATTTGTGTCAAATCTGTAGGACTGCAGGTGTGATGTTGCAATCAAAGCCTCATCCTTTCTGTATGCCTGGCACCACACCCACCATCTTGCAGATTTTGACTCCCGTTGCAGAGATCCATGTTGGCAAACTGTACAGATGTTATTTCTAACAGCCCAGTAAAGTCTATTGTCCTGGTAGTTCCTGGTGATCTCCAGTTCATATTTCCAAAATTGAATGCTGAATATATGCCAATCACAGCCTTGGAGGCAAAAACAATAATTCCACCATTCCTAAGTATCACAAACTTTTTGCTCCCAAAGATGTTCTATGTCTTATTTTCAGGGGATGTCTTATTTTTTTTTCAATGAAGAAGAATTTAAGGGTTCGGTTCTCTCTTTGGCCAACCACCCTCACACCCCTTTTCTCAGTGCTTTTTTTCTGTGTAGAGGAAGAAACGCATTCTTGCAGCGATTGGTTCAGCCTGCTGACAATCGGGCGGCTGAGGGGCGTTGCTAGCTAGGCTCTAGCAAGAGCAGAAGCAACCGTCCAAGTTAAGCCTCGTTGTTGCCAGAGCCATCTCGTTACCTTCCTCCCCACCCTACACATCCCGGCTGCGCGGGTTTGAAAAATGCTGCACGTATGTTTCCTGTTGGATGCGCAGTTGCATAGGTGTTGCCTATGTTTATTTGTAGCAGGATATTAGAGGGAACACTGCCTCTACCGTATTTAAAACTAAAGTATACGGTAGGGTGCGATCCTGCTGCAGCAAAAACGCATCCAAACAGGCAGCCACATGTTGGATGAGTGTTGGATATGTTTTAAATCTGATTGATGCAGCATTTTGGGATGCAATTTATGGACAGCAGTGTTATATATGTTCTGTTCAGGAATGCTGTGAAATGAAACATCTCCTATGTCTTATTTTTGGGGGATTCTTTATATTAGGCAATTCTACAAAACCTCTCCTATGTCTTACTTTCAGGGGTGACTTATTTTCAGGAAAACAGGGTAGATAGTATTTATGATAGTCATGGCAAACATAGGATCTCCCTCTCTCCCTCTCTTCCTCTCCCGCCCTTTCTCTCTCTCTCTTTCTTTCTTTCTCTCTCTCTATCTCTCAACCTTCTCTGAAGGGATGTTTTTTTTAATCTGCACAAAATATGTGGAATATCATATGGCAGATATCAAGTGATGACATGCAGATGTGAATTCCACTTTTAATTAGGCTACATCCTGAGATGTAGATGCAGAGCTTTCCTAAAATGTTTACACACAGCTTGCAGACTTTATCAGCACACAATTTCCTTTGAGAGCTTTTGATCTAAATTCCTTTCTCATGGGTAAGCAGCAGTGCCATTCTGATTGTTTGTGCTGTACTCTGGCCAGCCCACTAACACCCAAGACGGCAATAAGAGAGTTCATGTTAAAGTGCTCTATGAGATAGATATAAACAGTTTAGGAGCAGTCTGTGGTGAACAGTAGCCCAGATCAATTTGATTTCTCTAATTGTAACTCAATTGCTGCAAATATATAGCCAGAGCACAAGGTATGGCATTTCTTTAACAACTTATTGGGATTCTGAAGGCTCCTCATTAATAGAAATATTAATGTATAATAAATTAACAAGTTGTAGAAACCGATCCTATGCTAACCTTCTTCTGATTACCTTGTTAAATCCATAACTTGTTTTCATGAGAGAATATTCAAATATGTGATATCCAATTAAAAATACACAGAAAACTTTCATGAGGGAAATATAAGCAGTAATGGGCAGCCAAAGTTTTTACTGCCACACTGTGGGTGTGGCTTAATGGTCATGTGACTGGGTAGGAGTGGCTTGCTGGCCATGTAATCAGGTGGGAGTGGCTTGAATGATCATCATTGTTCAAGTGAACTGTTAAGTCCTTGACTTACAACCTTACCAGTGTCGCTCATTGAGGTGACAGTTTGCTTCATGTTTCCCGTGTTCTCCTCTCTGGGTCGCCCTCCCACTTCAAGCTGGGTAGCTAGGCAAACAGGTGCTGCCAGAAGCATGAATGCTGCCAGTGCCGCTTCCACCCATTCTTGCACCTCAGGTGGATGATGGCCGTGTGAGGCTGGAGAGGAGCCAGGCAGGAGAGAGTGAAGCTTGTCCGAGGCCAGGAAGAAGGAAAGAGGAAAAAAGCAAGGAGCGCAGATGCAGCAGCAGGGGGAAAAGGGGAGCCGGGCCGAGGCCAGTAATCTAGGAAGTGAAAGCTGCCGATCAGCTGGAGCTGCACATGCATCGTCATTTCTGCCCGTGGAACTGCATTCCACTCCATCCTGCCTGCTGCTCAGCCCTGAATATAAGGACATGCATAGAAAACTTTATCACCATGTGAATACCTATAAGCATTGGGAGAGAGCTAGTACAAAGAGGATAATGTTTTAAAAATAGCATTGGTGTCATATTATTTATTAGCATTTTACCCCATAGTCAAAATGGCCTACAAACAACATTTCTCTCAGTTGGTTGGGCTGAAAAAAGTTGCCTGGCCCAACTTCATTGATGCCTAAAGATACTAGATAGAAGCCAGCAGAACTCTAAAATCTATGAATTTCAGAGAAAACCTAATGACCTTGATAGGATACTATTTAGTACTGATGAAGAACTAATTGGTAAAATTTATAAAATTATAGGATATAAAATGGAAGAGGAGGAAGTGGATAAGGACACGGTGATCAAATTGGCAAAAAAAAAATTGGACAGTCTATAGATTTGGAGAAATGGGGAAAAAATGGACAATTGATGGGAAATTAATGTCAGTGGCGTACAAGGAAAACCAGTAAAAGATGTTTTACAGGTGGCATCTACCCACTGTAAGAATTGCTAAGATGTTCCCAAAGTCATCACCAAGGTGCTGGAAATACAAGAAAGAAAATGGAACTTACTTCCAGTTACACGGGAAGAAACCCGAATATGCCAAGACCTTCATGGAGCTATATTTGCTGGCACAGGAGCCATTGCCCTAGCTCAGCTTCAACATACATGGTGTACTGGCCAGCTGATTTTTAGGTCACACAGAGGCTCTGGGAGGGTGTTTCTGGCTCCCAGAGTGCCTCCAGGGGGATGGGGGAGGATGTTTTTACCCTCCCCTGGCTCCAGGGAAGCCTTTGGAGTCTGTGGAGGGCGAAACATGAGCCTACTGGATCTACTAGAAGTTGGGAAACAGGCCATTTCCAGCCTCTAGAGGGCGTCTGGGGAACAGGAGAAGCTGTTTTCGTCCTCCCAAGGCATTGAATTATGGGTATGGGCACTCATGCATGCACGATATTGGTCATGCATGTTCTTTCGGCACCCAAGAAAAAAAATGTTTGCCATCACTGTTCTAGAGTCTCCTGGTTTCTAAGCTTGTATCTTTAACTATTACACCACACTGTCACTCTATTAATATTGTAATAGATAATTAATATCTTGTATTCATTAGCTGATGCTAAAATATAAAACATTTAGTATCTAAAATATTTTCCTTCATCCTTTCCATTATTTCTATATCTAAAATCTTTACTTCCTAATTCCTATTGTGATGAATAAATGAATCAGGTAGCCAAGTTTTCGCCAATGATCACAAATGTTTCCTATTAACATACAGTGGGGGAAAAACTGAACAAAATGATGTTGTGGAAAAGATTCTGGAGATAATTGCTTTATCAGGATGATGATATCATAATAGACAATGTGAATGAAAAAGAAAGAAAACATAACAACCCATCATTACACATATATGTATATATCCAATGTCTCCAATATTTATAGTATGATGAACAATCTAATATTAGTAAAATTATATGATGTACAAGTAAATATTGTAATAAACTGAAAATTTATTGCAGTCTAAACTTTCAAATGTTCAACTACAGATTGGCCATTCCACCAGTTTCATTAGATATACTATAATAATAACAATACATACAATAGTGAGGTAGAACTTTTGCTAGGCAGTATAGACAATAATTAAATAAATAGATTACTTGTATAACTAGGTAGAAGTTAGATTATTATGTTACTTATGTTATTTTTAAAAAACAAATGGTTCCGAAATGGTTCACAGTACATAAATATATCTTATTTTAAAAATATTAATTAATCCAAAATAATCACTTGAAAATCAGAGTGCTTTTTCAGGAGTGTATAGCTAAAATGATAAGAAAGAGGAATTCCATTTGCTGCTAAAGAAATTACCCCAAGCCCTTTCTTAAAACCCTGCTGTTCTGTTCGGGTCGTATGTGACCCGAAGCCAAGTTTGAGTCCCTGTAAAAAATTTTCCCTGCATATCTGAAACTTGAAATTTCATGTAGTTTCATCATTTCAGGGGTTCTCTCTATGAGAATTTTTTTGGGGGGGGTGGGGGGCTTAGTTTTTGCTGGGCAAAAAAAGTTACAAATCTTATGTTCCTGGGTCACCCTGACCCGGACCGAAAACTCTTCATTTGCAGTGCTTATGTTTGGTCTTTTTGAAAGCTTTTTTCACTTGGAAAGTAGTCTGAACATTTCTGCACACAATGATATGAAAATTGAAATGAAAAAAGTAAATCTTATTGGTTTATTTTGCGGATATAATGCACGCCCCCCCCGTTTTTGTGAAAATTTTTTCAATTTATGGATAGTTTTGCTTGCAAAATGCATTCTATTTTACTAAAGTTGGTGTGGGATTGGTAGCTTGAACATTTCTGAATATAAGAAAAATATAAAGGAACTGAAAAAAATGATTCTTATTGGTTTTTTAACATCAGAAATAAGGCCTCCCCCCCCCCTTGGCTGCTTGCAACCATTTTCACTTTTTATTTTTTTATGCTCCAAATCCGAAATATTCTTTAAAATCTTAGGCATTCATTTACTCAATTTAACAATGCTGATCATCAAAAAATATTTTTGGGGTGGTGGCTAATTGTTTTCTGGGCAAAAAAAAATCATAACTTTGAATCTGTTTCTGTTCGTATGTGACCGGACCAAAAATATTTTTTTTAGGTACTTGAATTTGATCTTTTTGAAAACTTTTTCAACTGGAAAACTAGTTTGAACATTTATGAACATAATGATATGAAAATTGAACTGGAAAAATTGAGACTTATATTTTTATTTTGATCAAAAAGCCCCTCCCCCCATCCTTTTTAATTTCGTGTCAATTTCTATTTTTTAAGGCTACAAATCCCTAAGGAATTTTCCCCCAAAAGGTTTGATATACTAAATTGAACATTTCTGAATATAAGAAAAATATAAATGAACTGAAAAAAATGGTTCTTATTGGTTTATTTTTGCCACAAAAGGGCCACCCCCCTCGGCCTTGCTGTGTGCCATTATTGTCACTGTTTATACATATTTGTCTAGAAATATTTGGAATATCCTTTTGAAAATCAACCACATTGTAGCCAGAGAACTAATTTTATGAAACAAATCCATTTTACTAAAAAAAAGTATGTAAGTTTGAAATTAACAGCATAATTTTTATATAAATTGAAATAATTGAGGCATACTTTATGTGCAAAATAAACCAATATGCATCAATTTTTCCAGTTCAATTTTCATATCATTATGTTCAGAAATGTTCAAGCTACCAATCCCACACCAACTTTAGTAAAATAGAATGTATTTTGCTAGCAAAACTATCCATAAAGTGAAGACTATTTAAAAAAACCGGAGGGGGGGGGGGCGTGCATTTCATCAACAAAATAAACCAATATGCATCAATTTTTCCAGTTCAATTTTCATATCATTATGTTCAGAAATGTTCAAGCTACCAATCCCATACCAACTTTAGTAAAATAGAATGCATTTTGCAAGCAAAACTATCCATAAATTGAAAAAAAATTCACAAAAACAGGGGGGGCGTGCATTATATCCGCAAAATAAACCAATAAGATTTACTTTTTTCATTTCAATTTTCATATCATTGTGTGCAGAAATGTTCAGACTACTTTCCAAATGAAAAAAGCTTTCAAAAAGACCAAACATAAGCACTGCAAATGAAGAGTTTTCGGTCCGGGTCAGGGTGACCCGGGAACATAAGATTTGTTACTTTTCTTAAACAGAACAGCAGGGTTTAATAAGTTAACTGTTAATATTGGTCCACGTCATAAGAAGTCATACCATTTGAAATGGACTTGAACTTCCAATCTGTTTGAAATCGATCTCCTGATGTTCAGTGATGTAAAGGGGTTTTAGAAAATCCCAATAGTTCCTCGCTATTTTCCCAAGCCCTTTTTGCAACATCTCTACTTCTGTCAGAAGTCCAGCACATTGTGCAGTCAATCTGCACAGTTACACCCTCCCTAGTGCAGTCTCCTAAGTAGATCTCAGCTGTGCTGCCTTAACTCTCAGTCCCTTAGGAAGCAAGAGACAGCAGATGGGGTTAGGGCACAGGGTGAGGCTTCTGACAGCAAACGGCCCAGTTCTGGAGTTGAAGCTGTGAGCGTCAGGAAGCACCTTGTCCCTTGAGGACTAGCCATTGAAGAAAGTTAAAAATGAGCCTTTTGAGAAATGTTATTAAAAGTAGTAAAATTCACAATTGTGCAGATGATGTGCTGGTGTGTGGTTATTCGGATGCTAATGAGTTTGACATGAGGGAACTCCAAGGGTTTACAGCTACTCCCCCGTGTGATTTAGAGCTTTATTGGCAATCTTTGGGAAAATAAGTGGAAACGGTATTGCTAATAAATATAGAATCTGATGGAGCATTAGATAGTAAGGAAGCAATGTTTGCATGTGTGGGAAGACTGGGTAAATTTGAGGATGTTGAAAGAGTTCCTTTCAGTAATCTTTTGTTTTAGAATAATGTATTACAAACAAAAGGACTGAGGCAGGTGCGAAGTGCCTCTTGTAAGAAACTAGATTAGTAAATTAAAATCTTATCAGGGTACACAACCTACTTTTCTAGTAGTGTGTCTATTATAAGATTAACATGCTTTTAGTTATTAGGATCGTTTATTTCCTGTCATCCATAATGCCATTTTCTTTTCTTTTTTTTCTTTTTGCTGTAATACTTACCACAATCATATTTGGAAAAGAACCTTAACTCAACTTATGCCTCTGTCTATGTGCCTCTACCTCTTATCGATATAAATATTACAAATAGTATTTTCAGCTTCAACAGGAGATATTCGAAAAAAATATAGACACTAAAATAATATGCATCAAAAGTAATCTTATACCATGAAGAAATTGGTACCTTAATTCCAGGTATTCATAGGATAAATGGTTAAAGTGATCGTATTGGTAGGAAAGTTAGTGATGTCCACCAATTGTGGACATTCTAGCTGCTGCCTGCCCTCATTACATCCCTGCATGTGAGCTTCGAAAATAGCCATTCCAGAAAAATGAAAAGCTAAAATGGGATATAGATAGAAAAAGGAATTTAAAGCCCTTCATCTCTTCTTCAGTTTGTTTTTAAAACAAAAGTTTAAAGAAACGAATCATCAGATTTATAATTGTATATCCTGGCAAAAGATAACTTTGTTCTTTGTTAAGTCCAAAATACCATTGATCTGAAAATACTTTCTAAATGCTGTGGTAAAGGGGATTGGGGTTTTTTTGGAATGTAGGAAGTTCAAAGGCATTATTTCAATAAAATATACAAAGTGCAGTTTGAACAGCTAAGATATTTCATAAATAAAGGTGAACAGGTAGAATCCATCACAATTTGCAATAGAAATGTTCCAATGTTCTCGTTGAAATTATGAGAATCATGAACTGAGATTCAGTGATATCCTTATCCAATCAAGATCACCTACAAAATATTTAAAGAGAAGAGGACTGTGCTTGAAGATTTATTTTGTCAAACTGCAATGTCAAGAAATCAATCAATGAGTGCAATTTTTTCAGATAGTGTGAATAGCAGCAATTTCTGAATAAACAACTTTTGTTCTGTTTAATCATTTGATAGTTACAGCAGTTTGCAGTCAAAGGGAAAACATGCTTTGGAGCTTTCTATATCAAGTGTGCCTTTTCTTTACTGTTCTTGAATGGATTGCATATAGATACTAATCTAATCCTATGAATCAACTTAAGTTGTACTGACAGAAAGAAAAGAAGTAGATAGGTTGACTGACAAGTAGGAAAATAGACAGGCAAAATGTCTCTTATTTCTGGGGAATGAGGCCACCTAACTGGCCCCGACCTTCAAAGTGTAACAATGATTTTTTAACTTTGGCAACTTGAAGATGTATAGCTTCAACTCCCAGAATTCCTCAGCAAGTTTAGGAAATTTTGTATCTCCAAATTGTCAATTGTTGAGAAACACTAAAACACTGAGCTTTACTATTCTTCATTTTTTTTCATCGTCCTTCATGCTGAAGCAACAACTGTGTAACGATCTAGACCAGTGATGACGAACCTTTTTTTCCTCGGGTGCCGAAAGAGCGTGTATTTCTCCCCACCACCACCACCCAGATGCCCTCTGGAGGCTTGAAACACCCTGGTGTTTCCCAACTTCTGGTGGGCCCAATAGGTTCGTGTTTCACCCTCCCCAGGCTCCAAAGGCTTCCCTGGAGCTGGGGGAGGGTACAAATGCCCTCCCCCATTCCTCCCAGAAGCTCTCTGGGAGCCAAAAACACCCTCCCAGAGCCTCTGTGTGAGCCAAAAATCAGCTAGCCAGCACACACATGCACATTGGAGCTGAGCTAGGGCAACAGCTCACGTGCCAGTAGATATGGCTCTACATGCCACCTATGGCATCCATGCCATAGGTTCGCCATCACTGATCTAGACTATGGACTGCTCAAGACTAAGTAGCATTCAGGACTATAAACATGTTCCTGAATAAATTGTCAAGACACATTAAAGAATATTAAAGAGCCAAGGTTCTAAAATTCATTTTTAACTGTCCAGTTTTACTTGTAGAAAAGATATGCAGACAGGGATGTTGCAATCAAGTATATATTTTGTGTGGTACAATGTTTTAAATATTTTAACTGTGATTTTTTTCAAAAATGGTATTGATTTCTAAGTGGAAGTGTGTATGCGAGCACTGGCGTTAATACTACTACTACCTTTGACCTGGTAGAACAATATTTAAAGTATTTAAAATATTTAAAATATTTAAAAGTCACAAACACACACACACTTTTACTTGTGCATGTGCATGTATGTGTGTGCATTACAAATCAATCCACTGAAAACGAATGTCTCTTGGCTGAAAACTATGAACTGTAATCTATCACTATGGTCCAATCTTTTCAACCACCCAATTCTATGCAGGGAGCCATCGAAGCCAAGAACAAATATTGTTCCTAACTCAGGTTTTAATTCCTCATGTAATATTTATTCATTCAATGACCAGCAATGTAAAACAGCCAAAAAGGAATGAAATATAACAAGTAAAATCAGAATCAAAATAAGGCAAATGAGCACAAATATACATTGACCAGTGTTAAATAAAATACACAGCAAATCCCTATTAAAACACTATTGCATTTGTTCACCTACACATTAATAAATGCTACACATTAAGACTGTACAACAATATATGTGTGTGTGTGTGTGTGTGTGTGTGTGTGTGTTTTCGTAGATTTTCACGGGTACAGGTATGATGGTCTTGGTATATTCGGGTTTCTTCCCGTGTAGGATTTGGAAATTTCTGGCGACGTACAGAGCAGGCAATTGCTGAGCCATCAAACCACACCCAGCCGCCAGTATTTATAGAAGGAAGGCAGCTCAGGTCTCACTGTGTTTGCCCTAGAACAAGGACAGAAACACCAGCCTGAAGATGACGACTGGGACCTCATCGATACGTCGCCAGAAATTTCCAAATCCTACACTGGAAGAAATCTTCACCAAAAATGATTAAAGTACAACTAGACAAAATACTAGTGAAAATATGAGTCATTACTTTTTTATTCAGTTCATTGTAATAGCACAAAAATTTGGCTACTTTATGAGTAATGGCAGGATTTAAGTACTGCACAATTAATTTAAAAATTATATGGTCTCCCTAAGAATTACTCTATTATAGGGAGGATATATATTGATCCAATAGCCCTATAGTATTTGTAGCGTAATAAAACACATGTGATGTTTTCAACTTCTCTTTACCACATACACATAATCATTTTGCTATGAGGGTTTTATTATGCCAGCCTTGCTGATATAGTGCTTAAATCTACCTGTAAAAAATCTGTTTGAATTTAGGGAAGGTTAGATCTTTCAGCTATCTTGCTGACTGCCATACATCCCATATTATCCCATTTCTATTATGTAGAGGTATCCAACTGACCTAACTGGAACTCCATAACTCTCATAGTTTTTATTTTGAAAACCAATTGTTTGGATTGATCATAGCCTAATGAGATTAAAAACAATGGAAGAAGCCCATACAATGCCAGTTTATCTTTCCAGGGAGAGTAAAAGTTATCTGTCAGAACTATAGAAGGAAGACCAGCTGGAAAGAATTGAATTTTTCATCTAGAAGGTTATCATCATCTTCCAGTTTTTGACTCAAATTTGTATGTAGGTCAGAACTTGTATTTAAAAACAGACTGTCTATAGCAGACAGTGTTGTCCTTCTTCAAGCTGACAAACTATTGAATGGTCTCAGGAACTGCTGAAAATTGTTGGGAAAGGCTGTATATTAAAAGTGTCTGGCTTCAGCAGTTCCTGAAAGCACTGAGTTGCTTCAGCAGTTTGTCAGCTTAAGGAAGGACAACACCATCTGCCATTTTTAGTAATAGGCAGCCAGTTCATATCTAAGATTTATTCTTAAGTCAGACATTCATAGCCCAAGGTCTTTCTGGTTTTTTAAAAAAGTGACTGGCTCAAACTCAATTAGATACCATCAAGGGTCAAGGGAAGGCTACACCTTGGTTCTCCTTGCTTCTAGACTAGTATATTAACCAGCATTATATATATGTATATATTTCTTCTTATATTTTACACCTCTTGGCTTAAATTATAGATATCCGGATAAGAATTAAACCCTTGCAATTCACTTGGAGGCAACCATGACTTGACAAAAAATCATCAATAATCAATCAAATCAGGTTAATATCCTGCCTTGCATGCAGAGGCTACAGGTTCAAATCCCAGTAAGGGTATGTCTAGCTGATGAGAGCGTAACAAGCTTGAAATAGATCTCTGCTAGGTTCCCTTCCTTTTCACTTATCAGCAAAAATATGTAACCATGTAAAATTATAGTTGACGACTATAAGAAAAAATGATTTGCTTTGGAATGTCCCCTGCGTGGGGCCAAGAGGCGAAAGGAAAGCAAAGTTGCTTCCTCCCATGTTTGGGAATACCAGGGTGATTTCGACAGAAAATCTACCATTTGGCTCTTCCCTGGTGAAAGCTGATTGGGAGGTGAGTCTGTAGCTGAGAGGTTAATATCCTGCCTTGCATGCAGCAGGCTACAAGTCCAAATTCCAGTAAGCTTGAAATACATCTATACTAGGCTCCCTCCCTTTTCACTTATCAGCAAAAATATGTAACCATATACATATACAGTGTGTGTGTGTGTGTGTGTGTGTGTCACATGTTTTTGCTGAATTTGAAAATTAAGGGAGACTAGGATAGATCTATTTCGGCCTTATTTTGGCCTCATCAGCTAGCCATACCCACTGGGACTTGAACCTGCAACCTTTGCCTTGTAAGGCAGAGAATTATCCTCTAGGCTACAGTATCCAATCCCTTCAGCTCTGCACCAGGGAAGGATTACATATTTTTGTGTCGAATCACCCTGGTGTATTGAAGGAACATATGTATTGAAATGTGTTGATCCTTGAAGAGCGGTTGGTTTTCAGTTGCACTATAGATACATGTCATCTTCTTTTATTTGGTTAGAGCAGTTAAATTAGCCATCAATGTTAGTTCTATCAGTTCTTTTAGCCATTCATTCATTCTCTTATCCTTTAGAATACCTTTCCGTTTTTGTGCATGAAGTATTCTGCAGAGTCCAATCTGGGTTGGTCACTGGGATCAGAGCTTTTATCTTCTGAGCATTTGGACTCATGCGTATTCAGATAACTTTTCTCTAGCCATAAAGCATTCTTGCTGCTGTCAAAATGTATAGCAGAGGTCTTCAAACTTGGCAGCTTCAAAACTTCTGGAACAATGGAAACTGCAGTTTAATGTTTCCAAGTGTAAAATAATGCACTTGGGGAAAAGGAATCCTCAATCTGAAAATTGTAATGGCAGTTCTGTGTTAGCAAAAACTTCAGAAGAGAAGGATTTAGGGGTAGTGATTTCTGACAGTCTCAAAATGGGTGAGCAGTGCGGTCAGGCGGTAGGAAAAGCAAGTAGAATGCTTGGCTGCATAGCTAGAGGTATAACAAGCAGGAAGAGGGAGATTGTGATTCCCTGTGTTCAGTTCTGGAGACCTCACCTACAAAAAGATATTGATAAAATTGAATGGGTCCAAAGACGGGCCATAAAAATGGTGGAAGGTCTTAAGCATAAAACCTATCAGGAAAGACTTAATGAACTCAATCTGTATAGTCTGGAGGACAGAAGGGAAAGGGGGGGACACGATCGAAACATTTAAATATGTTAAAGAGTTAAATAAGGTTCAGGAGGAAGTGTTTTTAATAGGAAAGTGAACACATGAACAATGGGGCACAATCTGAGGTTAGTTGGGGGAAAGATCAGAAGCAACATGAAAAAATATTTTTTTACTGAAAGTGTAGTAGATGCTTGGAACAAATTTCCAGCAGATGTGGTTGGTAAATCCACATGGTTGGTAAACAGTAACTGAATTTAAACATGCTGGGATAAACATATATCCATCCTAAAGTAAAATACAGGAAATAGTATAAGGGCAGACTAGAGATCTTTTTCTGCCATCAATCTTCTATGTTTCTATGTTCTATGTTTCAACTCCCAGAATTCTGGGGTTTTGAAGTCCACAAGTCTTAAAGTTACCAAGTTTGGGGATGTATAGCAACAAGGTTCCAGATTCTCCACCCAAAAAATTCTTTGTCCGTTAAGTATAAAAAAAGAATCTCTAACTTAATGTTGTATTCTTTTTAAAAATCTTTCTTTACTTATCACAAGTCCACCAATATGGTGAAAAATTCTTTCTTCGCATTTACATTTCTAACATACATTTGAAATAACCTTGTACATCTTTGACAATTTTTTGGTTGTGGATGCGTTAAATACCAACTGTACATCACTTTATAAAAAAAATATATTAGATATTAGTTTAATGTAAGTTTTCAACCCTCCATCCACATGTTTTCCCATTGTTCAAGCATTATATTATATTCCAAATTCTTTGGCCATTGAATCATGCAACGCTTCACATATTCATTGTCCAAATTCAATTCCAGTAACAATTTGTAAACCTTGCATTCTTTCTTACAGAGAATGAATTTTGGGATTATCTGTTAAGTCAGACAAGACATTTTGGTCCAAGAGACGGATTTGGTCATTTGGAATTTGCACATAATTTTACTCCGAAGCAAACAAAGGTGGGATAATGTTTTTGGTGTTTAGTTTTGAGTGGAAAGTATGTTATCTCATTTGTCAAACTTGTTTCATTTGGACATTTTGTTTGGATTTTAAAACTTTTTATTTACTTAGATAATATGATTAGTTAATTCCCAAAGCATCTTTTAAATAATGGAATGGTGCTTCTATTTATTTTCTGTTCAGATGAGGCAAGCGGCAATGATATTTTTACATACACCTGCATTCCTTCATATTAAAAATATTTTCACATAAATAAATATTGTGGAAAACATTAATTACCTATTTCCATCACAGTAAATCAAAGCTTTTATTATTTAAAATTAAAAATTCTATTAATATTCCGCCATTGTATTAACATTCAATTTTCTTTCTTTTTATATTTTGTGGTTGTAATGAATTATCCAGAAAACTGATATCCTATAAATCCCAAAGATATTTACTATATAGCATAAGATTTGGGCATTCTAAAAATATAAAGTTAGCACCTGCCCTCCCCTTCCCGCCCCCCATTTCATAAAGCTGTGACTTTACCCTCTGATGCCTTGGTAAAGCAGACTAATAGAAATCCTTGGCACACAGGCATTACCTAAGGGAATAATAGAACTATTTGCTGTAATCGTTTGGCAAAAGGACATAAACATATGGCTTTGGTTTATATTCAGTCCTGCCAGTTGTGCAAAGTTGCGTGGACGAGGTATACAACAGCAGTGACAACTCCAAAATCAGAAGTGAGAATCAAAATAAATCATCCTCATTAAAGAACCATCCAAGCTTGTCTCTGGTATAACATGTATTCCACTGTTAACCCAGTTTTGAATTTTAGATCCATTTTTGAAATGGACATACTATTTTACAATGCTACATAGAAAGGATTACATGGTGCATAGTCTCAAATTAAAACTCTTTCTGATTTAGTTTTAGTATTTAAACTTGTTTATTCTAGTTTTGGAGAACAGGAATATTGGTACAGTACTCAGATTCATATCATTTATTTTTCATTTTGAGGGTACAACGGTATTAATGATAACATGAATAATACTGTGTGTAAAAGAAGCTTACAAAATCCCGAAAGCTATAAAGCATCAGAGAAAATACTTTAATTACAGCTTTGATGCTGTTGATCTACAGATGAGTTTTTTAAAATGCAGATAGTATTCCAAAGTAACATTCCGTACTGACTTTTTATTTTCTTTCATTATTAATAAGCATCTGTTAATGTCTCATAATGTGATATTGTTCTTTTCTTAACCTCAAAATTATTAAGTACTACCCTTGTTTTAATTCTATAACATGTGTATGTGTGTAAAATATGAAATTTAATATTCATCCAATTGTAATTAGTATAATTAGTTTAAGAGTTCTTATAAAATTTATTTAATCAGCTTTATTCTTCTCTGCTGGTAATAATTTCCTTTCAATCTACATTTTATAAAGCACAATGAAATTGACATCTTGCTTACCAAGAAGGCCAATAGTAGTGGGCAAATTTATTCGCAACCTAGAAAGCGCCTAGAAATTTGTTTTATACTAAGTTACAATGTGATCTTTCTGTGGACATAAACTTATTATTGTAATGCTAGGATTTTTTGCCATAAACATAAATCCTTGGCCTCTTTTGGAACTGGAAGAGTCATGTACGATAGCAATCTATCAATCTGTCTCAATGGACACCAGATTATCAACTTTCTTATAATAAAGCAGGAGATATATCTATAATATCAAGTGGAAATTTATACGGCAAGAAGAAGAAGAAATAAAAGGGATTGTGATCAGATATTTATTATTTTGCTTCAACAGTTTTATTTACTTTCATATTTTTATGTAACACAGAAGAGTAAGTTGCACGGTCCCTAGATAATTCTTATATGCTCCAATCAAGTCACGTTATTCATCACACAAAAATTGTTTGTACAATCTCAATTCCAGTTGGACACAAATTTTTAAAAAACAAATTGGAGCCAATGTTTGAATGATGGCAATAATATATTAAATACAAGGTATTTAAGCACTGCAGTCACCTTATTCTAATCAGGATTTTACAGAAAGTTGTTTTTTGCCTTGGAGGAAAATTACAGGTAACATTTTTATTCCCAGATCAAGTTGAAGTTATGCTCAAATATGATAGACAAAAAGATTAAAATCATTGAATTCAGGCAACAGCACACACACACACACACACACACACACACAAACACACAAAAGGGCATGCCTTGTGTTTCAGATCTGGAGAAAAGGAATAGAATCAGCAACTACCTATTTTATTTTACAGTTTTTCTGTTTTTCAAAAACGTAGTCTAATCAGAAATGAAAATATGACATATTAAGCAACTGTTGGACTGCCTTATTTAATGGACTGAAGGTGGTTGATGTACCAACTGTAGACCCCATCTCCCTCCCCTTTTGCACACCCTGTTCTATCCCTTCCCGTATTTTACTATCATTTTAATTGTTTGTTTGTTTGTTTATATTTCCATGCCGCCTGATTTCCTAGGGACTCAGAGCGGCTCACAAAAAAAATAAACATGAATCAATATAAAAATATTTCAATTTAAAATAATTGCAGCCACCCATACATTCATGGGCCAACCTCAATAGTAACCCACCCCCAAGGTCAATAGCCCCAGGACTGTCAGAAAAGCCAGGTCTTTATGGGTTTCCAGAATGCCAATACGTTGGGGGCAGGGCAGATCTCAGGAAGTAGCTGATTCCAGAGAATTGGGGCAACCACAGAGAAGACTCTCCTCCGCAGACCCATCAGCCAACACTGTTTAGCTGACTGGACCCGAAGAAGACCAACCATGTGGGGAGGTATGTGGTAGAAGGCGGTCTTGAAGATACTCTGGCCCTGAGCCATGTAGGGCTTTGAAGTTAATAACCAACACCTTGAATTGTATTGATAATTGATAATTTACATTTTATTTTATTATTTTATTTATATTTTTATATGTTAATGTGTTTAAATACACATATACATACATACACACACATAGATATTCACCTGTATAGTTTTATTGTTTTTAATCTTGTAAGCCTTCCAAAGTTGCCCTTTAGCACGATGGGCAGCAAACAAATTCAATAAATTAAAAATATAAACATATTGAAAATTTCACTTAAGACCATTTCATTCACGACAATGCTAACAGGATCCATTCATTTTATCAATTGCAAGCAAGGGCTTCAAATTGCAAGGCTCACTTTAAGGTTCCCATCATTTTCATTTCATAAAAAGCAACCAATTTAAATTGAGAACATTATGTAAGGGTAGGAAATAATTCAAAATCATCCAGCTGTTTCTTGCCAATTCTACTTTTTTGTAAGCCTCTAACTTTTATAACAAGATGGGCAAAAATCTGGAAGTTCACTTTTGCTGCATACAGTATATGTACTCCTCTATGTACTTCTATCAAATGCACACTGCAAACAGAAATCTAAATAAGAGCTCAATAAAATGTGCCATTTACTTGGGTCTGTGTTTTGATTAGGCAGTTTAAAATGGGCAAATGTTTTAGGTTTTAAATCTGGACAATTAAATTCAGTGGTACCAAAATCATGCATACTTAATTCTGTTAAGTTAAACAGAGTTTAGTATTGAAGTTTAAAACGGCACGTCAAAAGTTATTTGTAGACAAAACCATAAGTGTTTATGTCTGCTCACATACTCACCCATATACATAGTGATACACTTACTGTCTATTTATGAAAATATTGGTTACTTTGCAGAATTTATGAGGGGTTTGCTTTGCTATATACTTTTTTCCTTAATTGCATATGATCTCATTGCATTTTACTCCAAAATATTACAAAATGTTGCTCCCAGAAACTAAGGGCAAAACATAATATTTTCATTTTAAGATCACATAAAACATTGCCTGTCACTAGTGAATATAAAAGCTCTTTGAAGGCGTTATTAAAATGAAAATCATTAGTCAAATGAACTCTAATGCTCTATTGTGTGAACACGTACTTAAAGGAACTCTTGATTAAATCACATATTTTATGTCTTTGGTGAAATATGCATCCCAATAAGTGTACTTAAGATGGCAGCTTTTAGTAGGATATGGGGAATTACAATGTAAACTCTACATAAAAGTAATATATAAGCAATGGTGGTTCTTATCTTTTAAGCCTAACAACATTCCTTCCTCCCACAGTTCTATTTTTCAAATGTCAAGTTTGTTATTTTTAATGATGTCTTTTTTTAAAAAAAAGATGATGCCACTAAAAATAAGAGATGCTTATCTGTTTTTCAATTTATGGCTCACGTGGCATAGTTCAGCTTATTTCAGTTCTTCTTTTTTACCCCTACAATTTTCAAAAGAATGCAGATTCAAACTATTACATAGTTTGGTCAAAGAGAGGAAGGAACTAGTTGGAATGTTTGCTTCTTTATGGCACATTATTGTTTCCCCCCTCCAACCCTGTTAGTTTTTTGTAAGATATCAAGAACCCAGATGTTCCTCCAGTCATTTGGGCTCATTTAGGGTTAGGTGAGCTATGCTGGTTTATTTTGTATTTTTATGTGTTGGGATTATTTTTGTGTTACAGTTTAATAAATTGTTTCTAAGTTTTTTATGCCATTCAGAGTTACTTTTATGCAATGGGTAACCATGTGCATTCTCTCTCTCTCTCCCTCTCCCCCCTCTGTGTGGGTGTGTGGGTGTGTGTGTATGAGAGAGAGAGAGAAAGAGAGAGAAAGAGAGAGAGAAAGAGAGAGAGAGAAAGAGAGAGAAAGAGAGAGAAAGAGAGAGAGAGAGAGAAAGAGAGAGAGAGAGAGAAAGAGAGAGAAAGAGAGAGAAAGTTTTTGTGGGCTATTATATGGAGAAAGAGGCAAAAGAAAATTAAAGGATGGAACTGCATTGCCATACCTCTTCAGCCTTCTTATCACCAAACTGTTTCTTTTTCAAACTGCAGGTGTTTAATGTTCTGTTAGAGTCAATTAATTCATGTGTTAGTGTCACATTTTGACTTCTGGCAACTATCTGGACTGAAAAGTTTTCTTGAATTTTTTTTCCAGTGGTTTGCCTTTGCCTCCTTCCTAGAGCTGAGAGAGAGAGAGACCTATCTCACGCTGCTGACAAGTATAAATTTGAACATACTTATAATGTCGAATGGAGAGTGGGTTATATATATTATAGAATAATTCCACTAGCATCAAAGGAATTTATCTATTCACTGGATGGTTGCTTTATTTGATAGGATCAATCATACTTACATTCCAACATAGAAGGGAAACTGATGAATTTTCTCTCTCCAATGCTTTCTAGCCACTCAAGATTTCTCTAGCTCCTGAGTATCCAGCTCCAGTTCATTTTATCTTCCTTCTTCCATAAGATCTATATATAAGGAAAAAAGTATATATAGGTCTAGGCATTTTAGTAAAAAGAAACGTTATAAATAAGTTCTTGGTTGTACTGTTTTCCATTATCATTTTTTTTAATTAAAAATTTTAAAGTTAAAGTAGGGCAGGGAAACACAGACATTAAGGTGGGAGGCTTATGGGTATCTTACTGCCTCCTTCAAACTTAAAGTCATGTTGAAAAACAGCTTTATTTATTTATTTGATTTATATGACTGCCCATCTCACACAGGTGACTTGGATAGCATATGGAATTAAGACACAAGACTGCAATGTAGAATAACTCGCAAGCAAGGATAAAATAATAATCCCACTCAGACTCATATACCCCACCCACCCCAAAAAAAAGAAACAAAAAAGGAAAGGAAAGGAAATGCATCAATACTAACTTAACCTCTTGATCCAGACATCTGGGAAAACAAGTTAGGTCTTCAGTGCCTTGCAAAAGGCTAACCAGGTGAGACCATCTGAATTTCCAGGGATATGCTATTTCACAGGGCAGATGCAATTGCTGTTTCATTGGTCATTTCACTCAGACAACCAACCTATAAACGTTATTATTTCTCTTACAATTACAGAATACTATATTATTTTAGGAATGTTCATTTCAGTTCATTATCATCTGAAAATTTAAAATATGTACAAGCTATTTAAGGAAACATCAAACACTTTGTCTTTGGTAATGTCAATGCTTCGAAAGTGCAGAAAAATAATCATATCAGATGAATTTCTTAATTAGTTGCTCTCCAGGTTTGTTGTAACTTCCAAACTTCCAATCATAACTGACTAGTATTTTTATTGTTCTTATTCAGATTTGTATGATACCCCATTTAACCTTAGCTCTGAGTGGCTTTGCAAGAAAAGACAATGCATGAAAAACAATAGAAAAGTATGATGCAAAAATAGGAGTATAATGAAGACACTATATTTCATAGTGGATCCTATAACATTGGCAGGCACCCAGTATAATAATAATAATAATAATAATAATAATAATAATAATAATAATAATAATAATTTATTAGATTTGTATGCCGCCCCTTTCCAAGGACTCGGAGATAGCTGTTGAACTAGATAGCTGTTTGGCGCATAAACATAGAAACATAGAAACATAGAAGTCTGACGGCAGAAAAAGACCCCATGGTCCATCTAGTCTGCCCTTATACTATTTTCTGTATTTTATCTTAGGATGGATATATGTTTATCCCAGGCATGTTTAAATTCAGTTACTGTGGATTTATCAACCACGTCTGCTGGAAGTTTGTTCCAAGGATCTACTACTCTTTCAGTAAAATAATATTTTCTCCTGTTGCTTTTGATTTTTCCCCCAACTAACTTCAGATTGTGTCCCCTTGTTCTTGTGTTCACTTTCCTATTAAAAACACTTCCCTCCTGGACCTTATTTAACCCTTTGACATATTTAAATGTTTCGATCATGTCCCCCCTTTTCCTTCTGTCCTCCAGACTATACAGATTGAGTTCATTAAGTCTTTCCTGATACGTTTTATGCTTAAGACCTTCCACCATTCTTGTAGCCCGTCTTTGGACCCATTCAATTTTGTCAATATCTTTTTGTAGGTGAGGTCTCCAGAACTGAACACAGTATTCCAAATGTGGTCTCACCAGCATTCTATATAAGGGGATCACAATCTCCCTCTTCCTGCTTGTTATACCTCTAGCTATGCAGCCAAGCATCCTACTTGCTTTCCCTACCGCCTGAGTAGAATAAATTGAATAAATAAATTAATTAATAGAATAAATAATAAAGGTAAAGATAAATAATAATATTTATCTTTTAGTGTTCAGCAATTGAGAGAAAATGTGATGTGTTAGATTATTGTGATTTCCTGATGCTTCTTATTTGTTGTTGCTGAATAGTGAAAAAATGTCTTTCAATGAAGAAAGGATGTTATATTATTTATTTATTTATTTTAAAAATGTAGCATTGTTTGAATTATTGGCTGCTCTGGTACCATGCCCTAAAATAGGAGAATCTGCAGTGATAATGTGAATGAAGTTCCACCTGTTTTTTAAGGGCATTAGATAAATGAGTCCTCAGACAGGGGCGGAATACAAATCTAATTAATAATAATAATAATAATAATAATAATAATAATTATTATTATTATTATTATTATTATTATTATTATTATTATTATTATTATTAGTGGAGCTTTGATTGTACCATTTCGCCCTCCATCCTGACACATATTTTTACCACACCATGAGTACATCCTTCCCTCAATTACTTTAATTGACTAGCCAATTGGTTTCCCCCCCAGTTTTTCTTATTAAGAAAGGGCTGCTTAATATTTAGCAATGTGGCATAGAACGAGGCTCTATCAAAGAGCTCGAGTAGACTTTTGAAAATAATGGAAGGAATTGTCCAACTTTGCATCGCAACTCTTTCAAACATGCCATTGAATGGATGGAGAACTGCACTGCATTGGGACGTTGTAAATAATTCCAGCTTTTTGAGGAAGTTGGGGGAAGAGGAGGGTGATTTGAGTTTTCTGTGGACTACTTTATATGCAGCAGACACCCTCAGCCTGTGATGATGGGTTTACTGTGCTATGTTCATCATACTAAATAGGCCTAGCCAGATTAATCTTAATCTGTTTAAACATCTGTCATAAATTCAAATGATTTTCCTAAAGAAAGAAAATCAATAGGAGAAAAAAAATCACCTATATTGATTTGGCTGGTGTTTTTCCTCCCACTGTGTGGTATTTAAATATTCATGATCAAATAAAAACTCAAATATATGCTGCTTAAAAAGGGCTAGAATTCCCTCCACTTTTTTTGTTTGTTTCACAATTTAAAAAAAAAGAACTGCAGTGATTGGTGTAGTGTTTATTATGAAATGATGAGGATGGAATTCTAACTGCTTAAAAAAGTAATAGTTTTAGCTTGCAAGAGTGGCTGTTAATTTTTTCAGCAGAGTTGCAGGTGAAATACAGCACATTGGATAAATAGTCTGTATTGGTTTAACTGCACATAATATATAGTGTGATCTGGAGTTGTTTGTCTCAATAGACTATAGTAATCAAAAGTAATGAACCTATTATGTTCAGGACCTTGGAGAGCATGGGATGGCAGTAAAAGTGTGGCACATAAAAGGTTTATTAAAGGAAATTAAAGTCCATCATTGCCACACCTGCTCCCCTATTATAAGTCTATGGCAGGTCAGTGCCTTCAATCACGACTCAGCATCAGAGAACAGAGCCACATTTCCCATTACTATTGCAATCACACTGCAAGCTACCCCATCTAAGGTTTGAATGGCAGCAAGCAACGGAGAACTTTTCTTTCTGATCAAACACTTTATTTTTAATTATCTACATGGATAGCCATTTTCTTTGGAGCCTTTTCTATCATCCTCCATTGTCCTTCATTGAACACACACACACACACATACACAGAGAGAGAGAGAGAGAGAGAGAGACCCTCCCCCACACAAACACATTTCTAATTTCAGATTATGCAAGACCAAAACCAAAGAAACAGATTTATTCAAGTATTTGCATAACATTTACAAAAATCTGTTCAACTGTTTGACTGCTTGTTTATTCCTATAAAGAGCTATTTAGGTCATATGTCATACACCATATGTTACATGTCTCATATAGCCTTCTGAAATATTAGCTGTTGGGGGAGGCGGGAACAGAGACACTCACAATTCTGGTTACATTTTGAAGTTGGTTAAATTAGGCTTCTTACATTTATAGTCATAATAGTGAAAAATGTGGATATATATCAATTTAAAAAGTCCTTGAATTCTTTAATATTTGAATGCAGTAAATATGCAATCTTAAAAAAAGATTGCTGGGAATGGATATATAGATTAATTAATACAGGGACACAAGAATAAATGAGTAAATCTTATTCATATTATTTATTAACTCAGCAGACGTTAGCTTCTTTTTAAATTAAATGGACTAACATTGATATAGAGTATTAATTGTTTTGGATCATATAATGCTTTGATTCCCTCTCAAATCCTACTGTATTGACTTTATGATGACAGTGTATGTGTTCATATGTATGTATGTTCCTGGGAAGGATAATGGGGAATTTGTAATCCCAACCAGGGGGGAACGCAGTGGGGTAGCAAAAACGGAGCTCCACCCCAATTTGGACTTTCAATTTGGATTGAAAGATGTGGAAAGAACATGCAGGGCTTCCTGCATAAGCCACGGCCACAGTGTGGTAGTAAAAATTTTGGTAGCCCTTCAATGAGTGTTGGCAACGGTGACATAGAAGATTATGGAGGTGGATTATCATTTTAGTGCTAATGGCAAAGATATAATTTTATGTGCAGGAGAAAGCAATGGTAAATCACTTTAGTACTTTACAAAGAAAACCACATAGATATACATATTGATAATATACTGCTGAATAATGCGCCCTCCACATACATACAAGGAATCCTTGAGAATTATTTGACATATTATATTGGTGTTTATGACACAACTAGATTAACCTTCAGACTATATAATAGCTTTTACCATAACAAGACAAGAAAACCCAAAACTGCAAAGATTAGAATGGGAACATGAAATACGAAGAACATAAATTATAGGTAAGCTCAGCACTTTGCACTTTGAAAGATGGCAAAGGTATAATTTTATGCCTTTATAAGTGCATTGGCTATACTTAGAAAACTTAATCAGAGAAGTGAACTAAGTAGATGTGGACACTTTCAGTCAGAAAATTATGGTTGTTAATATTTAGGACACATTAAAGAAGAAATGGCATTGCTTTTATGGTCAGGAAGTAAGGCTAAGGATAGTTCTTGACTACAATGTAAACAATGATCAAATATTGATTGCAACAGCAATGATATAATCAGAAATTGATTGTGCAACAGATTACAAACTGCTTATGTGCAAGAGCCTAGCAAGAGCCTGTTTTTCCATCCAATAGTCAAGTTTCTTAGTTATGCTTAACTGCAATCACTATAGGCTACAATTCATAATAACAAACTAAATACAGTGATCCCCCGGGTATCGCGATCCCGATCATTGCGAATGGCTATATGGCGATTTTTCAACCCGGAAGTAAAAACACCATCTGCGCATGCGCACCCTTTTTTCTATGGCCACGCATGCGTAGATGGCGCCGGGCAGATCAGCTGCTGGGCGGCTTCCCTGGGTCTTCCCCCTCTTGCTGGCGGGAGGGCGAGCGGCGGGCATCAGCGAGGAGTTTCCCCACCGCCCACGCAAACTCCTCACTGCCGCTCGCCCGCCCTTCGCCCGCTCACGCCGTTCGCTCGCGCCGCTTCCCAGCTGAGTCCTGAAGCGAACTTCCGCGTTTGGCTTCAGGACTCAGCTGGGAAGCGGCGCGAGCGAAGGGCGTGGGCGGGCGAAGGGCGGGCGAGCGGCAGCGAGGAGTTTGCGTGGGCGGTGGGGAGACCCCAGCGCCGCTTCCCAGCTGAGTCCCGAAGCCAAACGCGGAAGTTCGCCTTTGCCTTCTGGCTTCAGGACTCAGCTGAGAAGCGGCGCGAGCGAACGGCGTGGGCGGGCGAAGGGCGGGCGAGCGGCGGGCGCGCGGGCAGGCAGGCGGCGGACAAGCGGCGGGCGGACAAGACAAGCGGCGGGCGCGGCAGCAGCGAGGAGTTTGCGTGGGCGGCGGGGAAACCCCAATCTTCGGCTCCTCGCTGCTGCGGCGGAAGTAAAAACACCATCTGCGCATGCGCAGATGGTGTTTTTACTTCCGCACCGCTACTTCGCGAAAAACCGATCATTGCGAGGGGTCCTGGAACGGAACCCTCGCAATAATCGGGGGACCACTGTACATAGTTTTAGAACACAATATTTCCTAGCTTTTGAATTATAGATGGGTAAAGAAAATAAATGCCAGTTTCCCCCAGCCTTTAATTTGTGTTGAATTGAAAACTGTAATCCCAACACATCCCAGATACACCAGCTTTCTCTTAAAATTTAGAAGTCTTTGTAACAAATAATTTGTATCACATAATTCTAGTGCAAGATATATTTATGTGTTTTTGTGGATCATCAGTTTGATCCACAGACTGTACAGAGGTTTCTGTAGTTCATGGCAGAGTGTGGACATAGCAGGGGTAAAATCCAGCAGTTTCAGACAAGTTCTGGAGAACCAGTGGCAGAAATTTTGAGTAGTTCAGAGAACTGGCAAATACCACCTCTGGCTGGCCCCAAAGTGGGGTGTGAATGGAGATTTTGCAGTATCCTTCCCCCGCCACACCTGCCAAGCCACGCCCACCAAGCTACACCAAGCCACAGCCACAGAACCAATAGTAAAAAAATTGGATTTCACCCAATCCTGACATCTTGGTAGGCTGGATGAGATCAGGAGATTCAGAAAGTTTCCTGCATCTTTATTGTGCGCTACTAAATCCTCTGTACAAAAATATTCTTAGCAAACAAAAGAAATGTTTTATTTCTAAATGAAACAAATCGTGAAAATTGTGCAGAATTTTTTTTTTTTATCAAAAGGGCAACGAACAATTATATGAGCCGGGGTGGCGCAGCAGGTAGATTGCTGTACTGCAGGCCACTGAAGCTGACTGTAGATCTGAAGGTCAGTGGTTCAAATCTCATCACCGGCTCAAGGTTGACTCAGCCTTCCATCCTTCTGAGGTGGGTAAAATGAGGACCCGGATTGTGGGGGCAATAGCCTAGCTCTGTTAAAAAGTGCTATTGCTAACACGTTGTAAGCCGCCCTGAGTCTAAGGAGAAGGGCGGCATAAAAATTGAATAAATAAATAAACAAACAAACAAACAAACAAACAAACAAACAAACAGGAGAGTTGCCCTTAAAATAAACTGAGTTTTTAAAAAAATATAAAAATCAATGAAAGTCATATGTGCCTAATTTACAGATTTCAAAATCTATATGCGACCAGATCTTAATTCAATAAGCAAACATTTTATCATCTCAAAAATGTGGTTCCTTTGTATTTTTCAGAATTTAATTAGTTCTTCTGCTGAAAACCTCCAATTACTTTTTTGTCCCTTCTTCTTGTTCAGATCTAGGACGAAAGCCCTCACATTTCCTTCCTCTATTTAAGTGGAAAACACACAATCATACACACAATTTAAGAACAGCTGCTCCTCTTGCTTCCATTGTCAGTCTGGAATTTTGTTTATCACCAATAATGATGGAGGAAAATTTTTCCATTTCTAACTCGATAGTGGATTACTTCTTACTGTAAATAAAAGCTAATGTTTTTATTTTACAGTAAAATGTTAAGAATACTTTCAAATATAATAAAATGGCATTACAAATAATTGACAGAAGATTTTTATGCATAACTTCCTGCGTAACTGAAGGGAGGCAATAGGAACAAAATCAGGGCTGCTTGGTTGTGGTTTTGTCAACAGTCTATGAAAAAAAAAATCTATCAAATAATACACTCTGAATTATATAGTTTGAATATATTTGTTTCAGTTGAAGCTATGATTGCTTGAAACTATACTGATGAAATGTCACCAGAAGCCAGACCAATTTTCATGGCATAATTCTACCAGATAAACCGCTTTGTTAAAGTTCTGTGAATAAATAATGGAAAACAAAGTTACAATGAATTTCATGATCATATTCCAATTGTGTGAAACATACATCCAGTGCCAAGATATGTTCCAAATCCACATTTATTTATTTATTTTGTCCAATGTATAATGCACATTGAAGAGAAAGATATGTAATAATATAAGTAAAGAAAAGAATAGAAGAAAAGATATAAAAGTATAGGTGGACATATTTGAAAGGAAGAAAAGATAAATGAGATAAGGAGAGACAATTGGACAGGGGACGGAAGGCACACTGGTGCACTTATGCACGCCCCTTACTGACCTCTAAGGAACCTGGAGAGGTGAATCGTGGATAGTCTAAGGGAAACATGTTTGGGGTTAAGGGTTGACACTACTGAGTCAGGTAATGAGTTCCACGCTTCGACAACTCGATTGCTGAAGTCATATTTTTTACAGTCAAGTTTGGAGCGGTTAATATTAAGTTTGAATCTGTTGCGTGCTCTTGTGTTGTTGCGATTGAAGCTGAAATAGTCATTGACAGGTAGAATGTTGCAGCATATGATCTTGTGGGCAATACTTAGATCGTGTTTTAGGTGATGTAGTTCTAAGCTTTCTAGACCTAGGATTGATAGTCTGCTTTCGTAGGGTATTCTGTTTCATACCATCATCATACCATACACATCATTTTCATACACATACACATCATATTGATAAACATATATCATATTCATACACATCATATTCATACACATCATACCACCAGAATAGCTACAATTGTAATTGGAACAATAGATTTAGCATCTCCCATTAATCAAATGTAAAATCTATGAGAGATAAGAGTTGTGGTCTAGGACCTAGGCTCAAATCTTTGCTCATGAAGAATACTGGGTGATTAGGAATCAGTCATGATCTTGTTTATTTTGCAGAGTTATTATTGTGGAAATATTCAAAATGAACCAGAAATTCATATATTATCTTGAAATACCGTAGGGGAAAAAAACAAAAATTCAAATCTATACAGTTAAATAATAAAGTAGTCTTGAAAACAAGAACATGAATTTTTTAAAAAAATTACATTGTGGCTTAAGATATTTTCTAACATTTCTTTCTTTAAATGGTTTATTTAAAATATGTTTACTTTCTGTCAGCTCTGAGGTTCAGAGGGTGTACAGAAATATGAAAATGGATTAATATTACAACATGACAAATATCACAAATATAACAACATAAAATAATCAACAGGTTATCTAGCAGTATGGACATAGATTTTCATGCACAGTGTTACATCTAGAAACATTTCAGCATGTTCCAAACTGTATCAACATGCAGTATATGTTTCTAGGGAACAGGTCACCAAACTGGTCCGCGAGAAACTTTTCGTGGTCTGTGGAGAAATATCTTCTCCTGGGCCAGATTTGGCCAAGAGCAATTAATCCAGTCCAGTAAGAGGAAAGGGAAGGGAAGGGAAGGGAAGGAAGGACTGCAGCTATAGCTCTGGAATATGAGACTAACTTTCCCAACAACATCAGCAAGCTACCATCAAATAAGCTTCAATTGTTTTGTAATAGTTACACTAATTGCAATAATTTTGTTAAAATTAAACAATTTTTAATGATCTTGTTATGATTAAATAACCATTTATGATTTTGTTATAATAAGCTTTTATAATTTTGTTATGTTAAATATTTGTATTTCATATTAATAAAATGGAACTTCTCTGATCATTATTTTACAAATGTATTTAACTTTTAAAAAAATCATATTAGTGACCTGCAACTTATGAATTTGGTGTTCTGCAGGATGACATTGGTGGTCCCTGAGGTCCAAAGGTTTTCGGACCCCTGTTCTAGGGAAATGATGTGCCAGACTGTGGTTGCTGAATCCCATAATGCCATTTTATTAGTGGGTACCAAGAGCCTATCCAATAATGCACAGTACTGCTGAGAAGATCACTTATTATCCTTTTCTCTTCTCCTATAACTTTAAACTTAAACTCTTCTCCTATAATTTTAAACAAAATTGATATGACAGTCAACTTAGGGCAGACAAAAAAATTGCCTACTCCAAATGACAGAAATGTATGAAATGTGTTGCCATACAATTCATCCCTCCGTGAACCTAAAAGGACATTAGACAAATTTGTGTAGTGATACATCTCTTGGTAACAATGATTATGATAGAGAAATGGAACTTCAATATTTGCACACAGTTACTTAAAGTATGCCACTACCTGGAAGGCACCTATACACAGTAGCGTTCATGCCCTGCTTGAATCATGATGGAAACATTTGTTGGCGAGGGGCGGAGTTGTAGGCTATGTTCTAGGTTAGAGAGAATTGTCGTCTGAAGACATACACACATGTATAAAATTTCTTGATTGCAATCAGAATGTAAATCCCTAACTCACTAGTCATTTTCAGCTCATTGGCAGTTGTGTTGAGAGCATATTAAAGACATACTATTCTGAACTGTCACTGAAAGTCATTCATGGGTGACTTTTTAAGTAAATTGCAACAGATTAATAAATTCTTCATTTGTAAGATATCAAAACTCTCTTCGGTGGTAAATAGCTTTAATTGAATGCTTCCTGTTTTCTTGCAGATGGATGCCGATGGAGAGGATAAAAAGCTACGTACCCGTTCAAGAGGAATCAAGGGTGAGTTAGCTTAAAAGGCCCCCTTCTCTGACCCTGTGCCCATCACACCATGAAGCATAATGATCTCTTCACAGGCTCCCAAATGTGTCTTCACTGAGTCAACACCTTCCTTAGGGCTCATTTTAATCAAGGCAGGACAGAAAATGCAAGCATTATGAGGTGAAATGTTATTACACGCATTGGGGAATGAAAGAGGAAAGACAATCTTTCTAATGCATGATAAATTTCACATAGACAATTTAAAAAATCTCCCAACAGAAGCTCTCTAATATTTTGACACCAAATGGCTTTTGCCATGCAAGCAATGATTTTGGAACAGAATATAAACTCCTCGGTTCAACTGATTCTTTTTAAATTATGTGATAACTTTGGTAAATGAGGGACTTGTGGTTTAGTGAATTTCTATTCCCTGTTGAACAAACTACTATAACAATTTTTAAACAATACCCTTTACAAATAAATCTTTCTCTACCTAAAACATTGCTATGTTCCTATTCTTTAAAATATGTGTGTGTCTGTGTGTGTGTGTGTGTGTGTGTGTGTGTGTGTGCATACCTTTTCAAATATTTACTAAATCCATTTTCTGATTCTCTTTGGGTAAGGAGCGGAACAGATGGCAATGCAATATTGAGATTAAAAGGCCCCTTAATGATCTAAACATCTGGAAAACATGATTGACTAGTAATACAACCCCTTAAGGAAAATAACTTTTTATTATAATTGTTAATGTTCTTTGTGACCCTTCATTGAAAGTGGGATGTGGGCATATATAAAAGTAATAAATGGAGATATTTTACTTTAATTTGAAGCAAATTTTAGTTGCAAAGTTTGTGGCAGAACTTCCTTGACTAAATGCAATGCTAACAAATCTAATTTGATACAATCCATGACTTTAAGGGCACTTTAAGGGTACTTTGACATATGACTCTATGAAGGACCTTTGAAGCATCTGCTTAGTTATATCATGTTTGAATATGCTGGTGCAAGGAGATAATGCATATAATGAAAAATTCAGGGCAAGTAATGTAATTCAAGCATTAATTGTTGAAATGACCTTAAAGCTTGCAACATACAATTGAAAGATATATTTTTCTTTCTATGAACTATCATCCCATTACCACTGTTGCTAAAACTACATGGGAGACCACCATAGACTGAACTGAAATATGTAGCTAGGTTTGCTGGTTAGGGTGCTGATCAGAGGTGGGCTGTTGCCATTTTGGACCAGTTCAGGTGAACCAATAGTTCTGACCAGCGGTTCGACTCACTCACCAGCCCCGTCACTATCCTGTCCTATATAATCATGTTTTTGATGCCACACACATTCAAATTTTCAGTTCTGGGAGAACCAGTTATTACATTATTTGACACCCACCTCTGGTGCTGACTAAGACACTATGAGAGTCTGAATCTCTATGAAGATTCTCAGTCATCCAGGTCATGGTTTTAAAAAAGACAACTGGACTTTCTTGAAGATGTTTCATTTCTCATCCAACAAGCTGAAGTAGCTTCTTGGATTAGAAGTCAAGAATCTTCAAGAAAAAAATCAAGAAACTCCTGTTACCTTTTTTATAGCACCTTTGGGACAGGAATTCTGAGTTCAAATCCAGGCCAGTCATCATACGAATATAGAAGATGGATGAGTTTATTTTGAAGGGTCAGGTTTTTTTTTGTCAACATAACCTGCAATACAATAATTCTCAATGTAGTACAGTTTTTATTTATTTATTTATTTATTTATTCAATTTTTATGCTGCCCTTCTCCTTAGACTCAGGGCGGCTTACAACATGTTAGCAATAGCACTTTTTAACAGAGCCAGCATATTGCCCCCACAATCCGGGTCCTCATTTTACCCACCTTGGAAGGATGGAAGGCTGAGTCAACCTTGAGCCGGTGATGAGATTTGAACCGCTGACCTTCAGATCTACAATCAGCTTCAGTGGCCTGCAGTACAGCACTCTACCTGCTGTGCCACCCCGCCAGTTTTCAAGTATTTACCTTTATACGTTTCCTATGTTCCTCCCAAGGACAGAGCCAGTAGAAATTATTGGAAACCTGTAATTATCTGGATAGTCAAAAGAGGTGCTCAATTAGGCATCTTGCTGAGCTTGGAGGATTCCCTCCCCCCAACACGCACACCATTTCCTCCATATCACTTGGTTTCCTGCTTGATTAACATTGTAGTTACAAGTGGTAGTCCCACAGAGAAAAGAATCCTTTGCTTATTCTTAAAATGAAGGTTTAGCTCAATGGGCTTTCAATCTTTGGCATATTGTGGATTATTTCTCTGTGTAAAAGATTTACGTATTCTAAAAGATTTCCTATGGAGTTTTATTGAGTTGCTAATATCTCAAAGGGAGATGCACTCAGCCAATTCAGCCCAAGAGTCCCTATGAACAGAAAATCTTAAGTAGTACTTTGTTTTATGACTTGGGATTTACTGTCCTTAAACATGGCCAAGATTAATAAATGATGTGCATGACAAGGGTGACATAGAATATGTCATACGGAGTATTGAAGTTAGTTTCTTCCTACACTCCCCTGGGCATGAAAGCCAGATCGGTGACCTTGGGCTGGTCCGACTTTCTCAACCCAATCCACTTCACAAGGTTGTGATAAGAGGAGGAAGAAGTATTATGTATGTTTGCCATCTTGAGTAACTTATAAAGTAATAAAAGTAAGATAAAAATCTAGTAGATGAATAAATGGTCCTGCCCTAGCGTTCTCTGCCTTGATTTTTCCCATTGCAAGAAATATCTCCTTTATAGTAAGGAATATAAAATGGAGGACACTAGTAGCAAAAATGTTTCAATAATTTCTGTGATGGGAATGGATTACAGACCCAATTATCTCCAGTAGAAAAATTGTTGTGTCCTGTTTGTGTCCTGCACAATTAGCAATGAATCCTGAGGACTCGGAGACAGTAGAGGCATGGTACAAACGACCTAGATTCCTGGCACCTGAGACTGACAGCAAAGAGGACATGGTGTCAGAGACTGAAGAGCAACTAGGGCCTTCTGAGACGAGTAACTCAGGAGAAGAGAAAGAGCCTCTTCTTGATGCTAGGGTTCACAGGGCATATAGAAGGTAAGAATGGTTACACAGGAGGATGCTTCCTCATGAGTAGCACTGCTGGCTACTGGGCCACACCCTCAGGCTATTTAAGGAGGAGTCATGCAATGTATCAGCACAGAGGACAACGCCATTTCGTTCCAGAATTTTGTTGCAGCTCTTGTCTCCAGCTTGTGTTTTAAAAGAACCACATTCTTCTCTACATTAATTAGCTCCAGGCTTCCAACCTACCTTTGTAAGTCTATGATATGGAACTTTGCTACAATCTAGTAATTATTTTTGTGTTTACCTATTCTTGGGACTCTGAAGCCTTTGTTAGATTTTACTTTCTTTTAGAAAAGACTCAAACCTTCTAAGACTTTTGTTAGCAGTAAAACTTTTAGTATTAAATCCAGTGGTGTGCATCTTATTTTGGAGAGCTTGACATTGGGACAGAACAGTTTGTCCTCTGTCCCACCCAACCACACCAACCGGGACCATGGAACAGCTTCAGAATGAGAACGCACAATTTCAGCCGCAGATAGCAGCACTTGCTGCCCAACTGGCTCAGCTTCAAGACCAAATGGTCCATCTGGTTCCCGTTGCTTCTCCGAGAAGCAACATTGCCAGGTTGCTGTGCCAGATAAGTTTAATGGGGACGAATCCAGACCCAGACATCTTGGCCTGAGGAAGTAGACCCCTGCAGCATTTGATTCTGGACACTCAGATCTTCATCGACAACTCCTCTGTTGTGGTGCAAGTGCATACTTTAGTGGATTCGGAAGTGACCATGAACTTTATGGATGAGGTGTTCACTCATCATTGTGACATTCCCTTGTGTCCAATGGATCCTCCCCTAGTGGTAGAGACAATCGATGGCTGGGTGGTGTTGTCTGGGCTGATTAAAGCCATTATTTAGTCCATGCAATTGTCTTTAGAATGGCATGAGGAAGCCATTCAGTTCTACATTACAGCAGATCTCCATTTGCCATTGGCGCTAAGTATGGCATGGCTGCAGGCTCATGACTCTCGTATCGTGTGGTCTCAGAACTTTATTTCATTCCCCACCCTGCAGTGCATGGACCATATGCACTAAATCTGTGCAGGCACAGTGCAGGGATCCTCCAACATTGCACTGCCAGCTGACATCGGACTTTGCTGATGTATTCAGTGAGATAGAGGCAAATCAGTTGCCCCTGCACCATCCCTATGACTGTTCGATTGATCTGCTTCCAAATGTGTCACTTTCTGTCAGGCACATCTACTCCATGTCTGAACCTGAATTGGCGGCATTAAAAGACTTTGTCAACAAGAATTTGGCCTGGGGTTTTATTCGGCCCTCCCAGTCATCCTTGTCTGCCCCAGTCCTTTTGTGTTGTGGCTATAGAAAACTCAACCCCATAACGGTGTGCAACAGAAACATTTTGCCATTCATCCCAGAACTGACAGAGAGGCTTCAGCCAGTGTCAATTTTTACCAAAGCTCCAGCCATGTTCCAGCATTTTATGAATAACATCTTCAGGGATCTTTTGGACCAGTTTAGCAATAGCAATAGAATTTAGATTTATATACCACTTCGCAGTGCTTTACAGACCTCTCTAAGTGGTTTATGGAGAGTAAGCATATTGCCCCCCAAAATCTGGATCCTGATTTTACCAACCTTGGAAGGATGGAAGGCTGAGTCAGCCTTAAGCCTACTGAGATTCGATCTGCCAAACTGCTGGCAGCTGGTGATCAGCAGAAGTAGCTTGCAATACTGCACTCTAACCACTGCACCACTGAAATTCTTTGTCATTGTTTACCTGGACACCATCTTGATTTACTCTTCCTCCTGGAAATACCACCACTAACATCTCCATCAAGTATTGCAGCACATGCTGGAGCACCACCTCTATGCCAAGTTGGAGAAATGTGAGTTTCTAGCCAATCTCTGTAAGTCTACGGTACGGAACTTTGCTACAATCTGGTAATTACTGTTGTGTTTACCAATTCTTGGGATTCTAGCCAGCTGCTAAGATATTATAAGCAGCATGGTGAAGCTTTTGTTAGATTTTACTTTCTTTTTAAAAAGACTCAAGACTGCTAGGACTTTTGTTAGTAGTAAAATTTTTAGTATTAAATCTGGTGGTGTGCATCTTATTATGGGGGGCTCAACGCTGGGACAGAACAGAAAAGTATATTCTAAATATCAGTTTTAACCAAAGAAAGTGGCCTAATTGGATAAGTGGTCTTTTATACTCAAGGCCTTCCAAATATTTTGTCTGATTGCTCAAAAAACTCTTTTATAGTTATGACCAGAGGCCTGTTTGGCCATCTCTAATTTGAATGCATTTTCTTAATGCAGTGAATTCAAAATAAGCTCAGTATCAACAAACATATTTTAAATAAATTATTTTATTAAAGGGTAACCATATGGCATTTTTTTCCTTCTCATTGTAAGCAAGATTTTCAAATATTAAGGCTGTGAAGACATTGCATGAAAATCATAAATTGCAATATGTGGAAATGGGTATGAAATGTTACTTTTTGAATCATTAAAACAGCTACATAACTGCAGTTTTAGTTCAGGTCTGAAGCTGCTTCCAACTTCTCCACATACATACACACATATGATTACTTCACTTCTTATCTGTCAAGATGACCAAAAGCAGTTTTTTTTATCATAGGCACTTGAGACTTGTAACAAAGCTCACATTAGAGAAACATCTTTCAGCTGTGGCGAGGGGTGCGTTTGCCCAGGTTCGCCTGGTGCACCAGTTGCGGCCCTATTTGGACCGGGAGTCACTGCTCACAGTCACTCATGCCCTCATCACCTCGAGGCTCGACTACTGTAACGCTCTCTACATGGGGCTACCTCTGAAAAGTGTTCGGAAACTTCAGATCGTGCAGAATGCAGCTGCGAGAGCAATCATGGGCTTCCCTAAGTATGCCCATGTTACACCAACACTCTGCATTGGTTGCCGATGAGTTTCCGGTCACAATTCAAAGTGACCTATAAAGCCCTTCATAGCATCGGGCCAGAATGTCTCCGGGACCGCCTTCTGCCGCATGAATCCCAGTGACCAGTTAGGTCCCACAGAGTTGGCCTTCTTCGGGTCCCATCAACTAAACAATGTCGTTTGGCAGGACCCAGGGGAACAGCCTTCTCTGTGGCGGCCCCGACCCTCTGGAACCAACTCCCCCCAGAGATCAGAATTGCCCCCACCCTCCTCGCCTTTTGTAAGCTCCTTAAAACCCACCTCTGTCATCAGGCATGGGGAACTGAGATATTCTCTTCCCCCTAGGCCTTTACAATTTATGCATGGTATGTTTGTGTTTATGTTTGGTTTTTAAATTAGGGTCTTTTAAACTATTTTAAATATTATATTTGTTATATGTTGTTTCACTATTGTTGTTAGCCACCCCGAGTCTACGGAAAGGGGCGGCATCCAAATCTAATAAATAAATAAATAAATAAATAAATAAATAAATAAATAAATAAATAAATAAATAAATGAATGAATGAATGAATGAATGAATGAATGAATGAATGAATGAATGAATAAAATAAATAAATGCAGCTGCTTTAACAATTCAAAAAGATGTGCTTCATATTTACTTTTGTTTTGTTTTGTTTGTTTGCTTTTCTTTGTTTGTCAAGCATGTACAAGGTAGTAGACATTGGTATAAATATAAACATTAGCAAGGTAGGTACAGGTAAATTAGGCAATAGGACAGTAGGACAGGGATGGTAACAAAATGGTGTGCTTATGCACAGCTCTTACAGACTTCTTAGGAATGGATGAGGTCACCTGTAGATAGTTTTTGTAAGGACATATGTTGAGACAAAAGTCAATCATACTGTGGTCACAGTTGTAAAATGACTTTTTTATTTGTAGTGCATAAATTGAACTGTTGCAGAATATGAGATCAAGACCATTGCTGAGACTAGTGTTGTTTGTTACTAGTTGTTTGAGTCCAATTCTATTGGTAATAGCATTGTAAAGAGTTGAGTGTATGGATTCAGTTGTACATTGATTTAGGATCCAGTTGATATGAGGTAGGTTGAGGTTGCCAAGAAAAATGAGTTGGGTAGGAGGTTGACCATGTTAGTAGTGAGGTTAACTTGGTCACATGTGTGATGTTGTAATCAGAGGCTCTATAACAGTGATGGCGAACCTATGCCACAGGTGCCACAGGTGGCACGTGGAGCCATATCTGCTGGCACATGAGCCATTCCCTTAGCTCCGCTCCATCGTGCATGTGTGTGCTATCCACCTGATTTTGGGCTTGCACAGAGGCTCTGGGAGGGCGTTTTAGGCTTCCAGATAGCATCATGGGGGATGCAGAAGAGATTTTAATCCTCCCTCTACTCAAAGGAAACCTTTGGAGCCTGGGGAGGGCAAAACACGAGCCTATTGGGCTCACCAGAAGTTGGGAAACTGTTTCTGGCCTCCAGAGGGCCTCTGGGGGGGAGAGCTGCTTTTGCCCTCCCCGGGCATTGAATTATGGGTGTGGGCACTCGTGCATGCACAATAGCACATGTCCACACTCTTTTTGCACCCAAGGAAAAAAAGGTTTGCCATCGCTGCTCTATAACATAGTAGGAAGCGAAGTGCGGTATTTAGGGAAGTTCGCAGATGATGGTTTCTGAAAGATCAAGATCATGTCTAACTTAGATATTTTTTAGGTTTAATTATTTTTTATAGAACCCTCTGTCTATGGATTTCACAATCAGACTGAAAACATGATAGCCTCTTACTGTAATAATGGAGTCGGGGAAGGATGCATTTAGCCATGTTTTGCAGACAAATATAATGTTGAAATTAGCAGTTTTTAGTAAGAGAAGGCATTCAGATATTTTGTTTACAATGCTTCTTGCATTCATTGTTTTGCATTTAAGATAAATAGTAATTGATGCTGAGGAAGTAAGGGGCAGGCATACCTAGCCTTGGTTGATGTGGGATTGGTTTTGGTTGAAGGTGGATTGGATGTTGGGATGGTTTTGGGTGGTGGGGGTTTGAATGTTGTAAGGTAGATTGTAGGTCTAGGTTTTGATGTAGTCAGCATGGTAGTCAATGTATAAGTCAGCATGTCCTTGGTCTTGACGTTTTTTGAGTTGTGTCCGGAGTTCGCGGGAGCAGATTCATTGTAGAATGGATCGGTCAGGATGTGAGCGTAGTTTTTTGAAGTTGGAGTCATTTCTGTTAATAGAGTTTATAGTATAAATGAATTTTCATTTGATGGGTTCATTTTTGCAAACAGCTCTATAGTATTGTGGGGCCACTGAACCACCTCTATATTTTAACTCAGGGCCATCTTTTGGAGATGTCAATGATATTTTCCGGGAGGATGTTTGGTACAATGAACTTGTGAATCCTTGCGATATCAGGTTTGTTGGTGATATCGAGCCCAAATATAATAGTGTTATTACATTTTTGTTTGTGTTCAAGGGTGTCTTTGATGAATTAGGATAAATTGCTTGGATGTTTGGTAGAAGTTTGAGATTGTATATGTGGTTAAGGTAGAGGTTGTTTTGGTTGTGCACGTGGTTGAGGTATGGTAGTTGAATTTGAAGTTGAGATAGGGGTTGAAGTATTGGAATATTTATTTATTTATTCATTTATTTATTTATTTATTTATATTAATAGAGTTTATAGTATAAATGATTTTTTGTTTGATGAGTTCATTTTGCAAACGGCTCTATAGAATTGTGGGGCCACTGAACCATATATATATATATATGCCGCCCAATCCTGAAGGACTCAGGGTGGCTCACAACGGTATAAAATTACAATAACAATAGCAATAGCAATAAAAAGAAGTCAAGGAAAAAACAATTTTGAACATTTGAATTTCCATTTATCTGTGCAGTATTTTTATCTGAATTTCCATTTGTCTGTGCAGTATTTTTTTCAAAAGTGTGCAGCATGCTTCTAAACCAGCATCTATCTATCATCTGTTTCTATCAGGCATGGTAATTAGATTATCTAGTTTATAAACTATTTATAAACTATATATTTGTTTCAACAAGTTTGGGGACCCCTCTTTACAGTGCTTTGAGCCCTATAAAAGATGCAGAGATGCTTAACTCATTGCATCAGAAATCAGCAGTTATCAAATTTTATGGAGCTGGATCCTTCTAAAATAGTAGCTTTCATGTTCCTCTGACTATTGAGCTCTTCTTTGAACTTGTTTTTCTTCTTGAAGATATTTAATAACCAGCCCAGGTAACTTCATCTGTACAGAGTATAGGGGAGTGACGTTTTCTAACTGTTTAAATATGGTAGCTGGTCCTATCAGCCTTGACTGCTGTATTGTTTCATTAACTGCTCCTTCAATTGGGTATTGTTTCTTTCTTTATTGTTCCTGTTTATCTGGATATGGCTTAACAAGTGATGATGTACTTAAGGTTGTTTGGTTGTTTCTGTGACCTTTAATTGCTACATTTATTGAATGGTTTCTAGATAGAACTTATCAAAGTGTTCTTGTTACTAGCTGATTTGTCAGAGTGCCAAATTGTTAGAAATTATATTATATTTTTGGATCTACCTTGATTATTAAGTCTACGGTTTTCCAGTTAAAATTGTCCTGGAACTTGTCAATATGCTGTGAAATGAAGGAGTTTTCATTATGTCTTCTGACTGCCATGTTCACACATATGTTCTGCCAGTTTTCTACCTGCCAGTCTTCTACCCATTTGCAATCAAGAGAGTAATCAAGGAAGAAATAATACTCCAATCAAGACTGATAGGACAAGCTGCCACATATAAACAGCCAGCAAATATCACTCTCCTATGCATTGATGATGTTACCTAGCCAGTAACAAAATGTCTTCAGAATGAAAAGCAAGTTCAGAAAAATCAAGAACCAAACAATTCAAATCAGCTGCATTGGTTGCCGATTGGTTTCCGGTCACAATTCAAAGTGTTGGTTATGACCTATAAAGCCCTTCATGGCATCGGACCAGAATACCTCCGGGACCGCTTTCTGCTGCACGAATCCCAGCGACCAGTTAGGTCCCACAGAGTTGGCCTTCTCCGGGTCCCGTTGACTAAACAATGCCGTTTGGCGGGACCCAGGGGAAGAGCCTTCTCTGTGGCGACTCCGGTACTTTGGAACCAACTCCCACCAGATATCAGAGTTGCCCCCACCCTCCTTGCCTTTCGTAAGTTCCTTTAAACCCACCTCTGTTGTAAGGCATGGGGGAATTGAGATATTCCCTTCCCCCTAGGCTTATAAAAAATTTGTGCATGGTATGTCTGTATGTATGATTGGTTTCTTAAATTGGAGTTTCTTTTTAAATTAGCTTAAATATTAGATTTGTTTATATTGTTTTATTACTGTTGTGAGCCGCCCCGAGTCTACAGAGAGGGGCGGCATACAAATTTGATAAATAAATAAATAAATAGATAGATAGATGATAGATAGATAGATAGATAGATAGATAGATAGATAGATAGATAGATAGATAAATTTTCCACTGTTGTAATGAGATTTTTTTTTTCTTGAAAGTACTAGGAATGATCGCTAACTTCAAATGTTTTCCTAATTGAAGTGTCAGCCCTATTCATGTGCAAAGTCATGGCCTAGTGAGAACTCAGTTTTACTGATGTCTGGAAGTAGGTCCAGATACGCTTCAGCATATAGGAAAGAATATGTACATATAAGTGTGGAATGCTGAAAAAAATATGAGAAAAGACTAGTTCTTGGAAGCTCTTATGGAGTTTGGAACATATCAATGTAAGAAACGTCTTGAACCTATTTGGTTCTTATACTAATAAAACACAAATTCAAGACATTTTCTTCAAGACCAGTTTCTGGAATCTTCCTGTCCTGTCTACTTTCCCATTGAAATTCCTATTCTTATTTCCGGACCATGCTGTTGTTGCTAATTCTGAGTCTAATATCTGTTGTTTCTAAACCCTGCTACTTACACTCTTGTGAAAAGTGATCAAGGCCTCTATTTGTGAACTAGTATCATGTATATAAATATTATTATATCTTTGTATACCACCAATACATACTTGACAAAACAAACAAATACATAAACAAATAAAAACATTCCCAGGATTTCATGACCTACAATTTGAGAATTGCTACATTACAACATTTCAATGTGAAAGCTTGACAAAACAAACACACACATGTAGAAATTAATGTGTAAACCGTGAATTTATCATTATCACATAAAATTTTATTTACAGATGAAGAAGCTAAATGATACAATCCAATAATTTCCCCTTTTCTGTTCTTCTTTTTTAAAGTAAGCTGCTTAGAATTTTGTAGAACATTCCCCAAAATTCCAAACAAATTGCTATAAAATTTATACATCTATACACATTTAGGTATTCATTATAGTAAGCATAAAGTATGGAGCTATTGTAAACTGCCTAAATTCAAACAGTAGATGGTAGCAAAGAGATACAAATAAATTTGACCATTTGCTGCCATCTTACGATCACCCAGAGGTTACCAACCCAGATACCTTAGACTAGCAATATATACTGTAACTAATTATAATGATATCAATCTAGCTCTATACTATTCTTTAAAAACTTTCCTTTATCCTTAGTTGAGATCAATGGCAGTAGTTCCATTTAGATTAGCAGGATCAAAAACAACTCCCATGAGGTTATTAATTGCAATAGAATAATGAAGTTACTGAGACACATCTGAATATTGTTGTGAGCTTCTATTTGACAAAGTCTGCAGGGAGCGAAAGGCTAACAGAGTTTCCTTAGCAGTTTCTAATCAAAGTTAACATACTGCCATAATTTCTTTAAATATTAAAGAGTCTATCACTCTTATTTACCAAAACAGTTAAGCATATCTAAGTCTTAAATGCTTCTCTCTTGCACAAAGAGGCTTACAAGAATAACTGTTTTCCCAAAGGCAGTGTGAAAGATGAGTAAATTATCTAATGGCTTTTCCAATAAAGCATCTAATATTTTTCAAGAAGGTAAATAAGTAAACACAGGAGTTCTTTACTCTCAAATCATCTCTATAAAAATATAACTTTTTACAATCAACACTAGTACTGCTATTAGTAGCAATTGTATTTATTTTAAAGAAATCATGGGGTAGATTTTTATCCATTGTACAGCATTTTTCATCTTCCAGTGTGGTAGAAAACTATCGGCATCATAGAATTTACATCTTAATAATTACTACTCCAAATAATAATAATCCTGTGGCTGGGGGAAATTAAAGTAACCTGGTTAAGAAAAGGGTTATTTTTCTTATCAGAAGCATGTTAAAAAACAGCAACATATAAGTTGATTCAGTTTTCCCTTCTTTTACAGCACATGTGGATTCAATCGTGCAGGAACTCAGGTAAGATTTTAAAGTTTATATCTTGACTTCATCACTGGCTATTTATCTTCAGCCAGGGGTGTCAAACTCCGTTGTTATGTCATCATGTAGTATATCTTGACTCTCCCCCCCCTTGCTAAACCAGGGGTGGATGTGGCCAGTGCATGATGCATACAGGCTGCAAATTTGACACCCAACCTAGGCATTTATTACAACAAAATAACAACCAGAACAAGTAGACCTATACATTTTATCATTCATTCATTCATTCATTCATTCATTCATTCATTCATTCATTCATTCAAATGTATAGGCCACTCATCCCTGGATGGACTCAGGGCGGCATACAAGAATAAAACAAAAATACAAAATTTAAAATCCCAATATTTAAAAAAAAAACATTAATCCATCTATCATTCATTGCTATTGGCCAGAGCAGAGTGTTGTCACTCAATGGCTCCAGGTCTGCCAGCAAAGCCATGTTTTTAAAGCCTTTGGAAAGGCCAGGGAGGTGGGGGCAGTGCGAATGTCCAGGGGGAGTTGATTCCAGAGTTCATAGTTGTTACATAGTTGTTTCTTTAGAAGAAATGCTGGTGAAACCAAACGTTAAATTTGGTTATTGAACACCTCCTAGAATTCTTCAGTGTGTCAGAAAATTTCCAATAGATATCTTCAGTGATTAGGCAGGCAGGCAGGCAGGCATACAATATAGGCAGGCAGTCATTAAGTTCTTCTGTTATAACTTTTCCAATAACTTCACTAAAGTTATTCACTGTACTCTAATATATCTAGTCTAGTGTGAAGACATTCAGTTCAGATATAGAAACACTGTTTCTTTATCTCTTTAGATTCCAAAATTGTAACTTTGTGTTATGGTTCTTCTTTCTTAATAAAGTTTGAAATGAATAAAGTAAAAAAAAACTTGCAAAAGTTATGTAAAATCTCATATTTTGTTGTTTTCTGTCACTGCAAGTACAGTAGCTAGTGTTACATTACATTATAGCTGAGGAGGTATATTTTCTTTCCTGTTATTGTGCAAGATGGAACTAAATCTAACAAAACCTGTGAAGTTGAATATGGTTTATGTAGCAATTATGCCATGTGAAAGAAAATTATATCTATTTCTCTTTATTGGCACAATTCAGCAGCCTACCTCTTCCTATTGAGCATTTTACCGAAGCCAAAGGTGATAATTGCAAAATTACTGCATATTTTTTATCTAGCTCACATTGTTATTGGTCACTGAAATGTTAAGTAAATACTATATAAACACATTATGTAAATGAAAAAGTTCCAGCAATTTTTCAATGGGGAAAAATAAAATTAAAACCATTTTTTTTCATTTTCTATTTCTAAATTATCCAATCAAAGGCATTTCAAGGACATGCAGTAGGAGGCTGCATCAGTGAAAGTGAGCTTTCAGCTGAACAACAACTAAAAATAGTCCTTTTCCAAATATGGAAATGACAAAAAGTTGTTAATTTAAAACAAAAATAATACTAATAATTATCTAAAACTTTAAAACGAGTATATTATCTCTGGCATAAGATCAGTAACTTTACATTTGTGACAAGTGGTATGCCCTAATATGAGAGCCAGTTTGACACCAGGCTAAAAACTGAGCGATTGTGAATTCAAATCCTGCCTAAAGACCGAAGCTAGCTGAGTAACCTTGGCCCAGTCACTTTCTTTCAGCTCTACAAAGGAGGCGGTGATAAACTTGAAAACTTTGCCAAGAAAATTGCATAGGACTTGCCAAGCAGCCTCTGACAATTGTACACAACTGAAGGGGGGGGGGGGGGACTGATAGAAAGATCTAGTAGAAAGACATATTTTTACTCTTTATTTATCACATTTAAGAACCATTCATTTCCTTCACGGAAGGATTGTGGGCAACGTATAATAAAATATTGAAAGCATAAAAACAGTATATTAAAGTCAAACGAAGCAAGAAAAAAGGCAATAAATACCTATCATTTATCTTTTTAGATTCCTAATTTGTACCTTCTTGTAGTACAAATTTGTGGTATTTCTCTGTTAATAAAGTTTTAAATAGCAATAAAACAGCAATCTAGAACTTTGTAGGGGTAAATGCTTAAGAATTTTTCCACCCAAAGTTATTGACTGCTATAATTGTGGAGTGTATATATAGTGCTTCTTATTTATGAATGTAAAAACTGAATTAATGTGATATGGGGATATGAAAAGAGTTGTGTTTTCTTAGACCATGGGTATTTTTTTCCCATCCAGTAGTTAGTCTTTATCTATTTGAAGAGTTTCAAGGGCCACAAAGACACAATGATGCAGTCATGTCTTTGAAGAAGACATGCAAAACAAAAGGGTGAATGGAAGACAAGATTTGACAAATTATCTTAAAAATAGACTATTAGAGGCTTCTTTGAAGATACCCTGAATTCCAACATCTCAAAAGAACTTAAACAATAATGAATGTGTTGTGATCTTTAGCAGTATAATTGTAGGGAAAGGTTGAGAGCCACAAGAACGGGGCCCGAGGCAGCATCTTGTTCTACTACAGCAGTAATATAATTATGTTTGTCAGGATAATTCTTTTTTAGGACCACATTCCAAGATGGCAAATCTTTCTACTGATTTTTAATTTAAATCCACATATGATATACTATCTTGGATCTGATTGATGATAAGCTCTCTTAATTTTCAAAAATGTCACATATTGGCTTCAGGTTGTTATGGTGGACAGTAAAATTCTTCCCATTTTGTATAAGGTGACCATTTTATTCTGCAACTCACAAGAATGTAGAGCTTTTAAAATCATTTATAAAGCTGAAACAGATTTTATTGACTATCTTATCATGTCTAAGAAGTAAATGCAGTCCTAATCTACCCCATAGTGTATTTTTGAGTGAGGACAAAGTAACTAGCTTTCATTCTCCTAGCAGAATCAATTGTGGATATTTTTTTCAGTCTTTGTCTTCATGATAACATTATGGCCTGAAAAGTCTTCATGATAACATTATCTTGATTGTGTTTTCCAAAGATTGACATTTACTGGTGCATTTTCTCAAATCTTACGGCCTTTACACAACATCATGATTAGCCACCTTTGATAAGAAACATAGATATCAGTCATGCTATCACAGAATGTGTATCATTGCATAGTTGACATGAACTTAATCTCTCTAAGTTAAGTAATTTGTTTATAGTGTTATTTTCTGCATCTTGGAATATTTCAGTTCTTATTGGATGACCCCATATTTGCATATCACGAAAGGATAAGATAGTTCTACAGGATCATTTTGAACTTCTCCTTTTATTTCTTTTTAAGCCGAGCTTTTGATGTTTGGAAGATTTCCTCTTTTGAAATCTAACTTTTTAAAATGATATTGTATTACCCATTTGCTAAGATATCTCCATCCAGAAGTTGGCCTTTAAAAATAAAACATACTGTTACAGAATTACATGGTGTTAGAAGAAAGTGATTGGTATTGCAATCTTTCAGAGTGATTCATTTGCTTTGCAGCCACCTAATGTCTTCATATCATGATCATATTAATGACAAGTGATAAATGACAGGATTTAATTTTTTTGGAGCTCCCAGGGTGAAGATGTGCAACACTTGCCTATTGCTCTTTGTACTGCACAATCAACCAAATAAAATGGAGAGGGCAATAGCAATAGCATTTAGACTTATTACCACTTCATAGTGCTTTTACAGTCCTTTCTAATCGTTTTACAGAATCAGCATATTGCCCCCAACAATTTGGGTCCTCACTTTACCCACCACAGAGGGTAGAAGGCTGAGTCAACTTTGAACCGGTGGTGAGATTTGAACCGCTGAACCACAGCTAGCCGTTAGCTGAAGTAGTCTGCAGTGCTGCACTCTAACCACTGCACCACCCCGACTCTTGTCTGGGCAACCAGGCCACAGTTTCATCAGTCCTGTAGAAGGATGCCAATAGTTTTGTAGCACTAGATTGAACATCCAACCATATTCTAAAGTCTTAGGAGGTAGATTTGAGAAATATTTTATACCTTAAACAAGATCTAAGTATTGCCCACAAGATCATATGCTGCAATGTCCTGCCTGTTGGCGACTACTTCAGCTTCAACCACAACAACACAAGAGCACACAACAGATTTAAACTTAATATTAACCGCTCCAAACTTGACTGTAAAAAATATGACTTCAGTAACCGAGTTGTCAAAGAGTGGAACTCATTACCGGACTCCATAGTGTCATCCCCAAACCCCCAACACTTTACCCTTAGATTATCTATGGTTGACCTATCCAGATTCCTAAGAGGTCAGTAAGGGGCAAGTACAAGTGCACTAGTGTGCCTTCTGTCCCCTGTCCTATTGCTCTCCTATATGTCTTATACCTTTCTTCTATTCCTATATCTCTTTTTCTATTCTTTCATTGATATGTTCTATTAACATACCTTCTTTTCTATTATTTCTTAGATATATTTTACTATGAGTATCTCCTCTATAACCTTCATCATGTATTTTACTATGTGTATATAGATATATACCCACTAAAATCCTCATTGTGTATTGCACAAAATAAATAAATAAAATAAATAAATAAAATCTGATACCAATATCTTAAATCACTAACCACTACCCCTATTTAGATGCTCTTAACTGGGAAGAAGTATGATTAGCAGAGCCTACTAGTAACCTGAAATGGTAAAGTTCAGTGAAATTTTTATTGCTTGATTCGGTTGATTAGATTAGTAGGTTTGATATAGTTTATAAATTTTTGTCACAAAAAGTAGGACTAAAGCTAATTTTGATAAAACATGAATTCATATGGGCTCTATCTAAAACTATTTTGTGAACACTCAAGGAAAGAAGAAGACTTTCCAAAGTGTGAAAACAGGCCACATTTGACGATAAGTAAATGACAAAGAGTAAACAACTTGCAATGTAGTCAAATTTTTCTGCCTGGTAAATGTTAACTGTGAGGAGACATTAAGTTAGACCAATGATTTAACTGCTATTACAAGTACATTAGCAGGCTGAGTTTTAATCCAAGGTAGAATGGAAATGCTGTTGCTCATAATGCATTTACAGTCTGAAGAGGTTTCTATTAAATATCAAGTAATTGCTGTTTGGGAACTCAGCTTCTATGTCTGGAGTAATCATGCTAAATAATTTTAATCTGTCACCAACAGGACAATTCAGTAAGTACGCCTATGTGTGTACGTGCCTGTGTGCATATACATTTGCTGATATATATTACACTGAAATTATTTTGGTGTAATGCATGACACTAGCTTATATATTGGATATATACTAAAGTTCACTTCTTCTCATTAATACTCCTGTCTGTCAACCATTCACACATTGTTACATTTATACAGTAAATGTATGCAATATGTTTTATATGCTTGTGGTCTTTATATAAAATGCTTTAGCATTTCTCTCATCTTTCAGAGCTATCATTAATTAACCACATTTTAAACTCAGGGCTGCATCTCTTATAATGCCTGGTAATTCTACCAGTTATAACCTCGTAAATTTTGAAAACATTTTTTCCTGGTATTGTCAGAGGTAAAAAAAAAAAAAAGGCCAGTCTGCTCGATTCTTTATAAACACAGAATAATACAGTTGGAAGTTCCTACCTGTGCGGTCCAGACCGGAAGGAACCCACTGATGACACAATTTTCAGTAATTTTTTTCCGGTGTCTCTTGAGCTTCTCAGTTGTGTTTCAGATAAGGAATAAAGGTTGCCATTAAGATAAGTGTGGGCAAGAGGGCTTCTTCCGACATGGAGACACTGGGAAAAAATTGCCCAAAATTGCATCATCAGTGGGTTCCTACCAGTGTGGTGCTCTGCATCACACCAGTAGGAACTCACCACTGGTTGGCAGGGACCTTGGAGGTTTTCTAGACCAACCCCCTGCTCAGACAGGAGACTTGATACCATTTCAGGCAAATGGTTGTCCAGTCTCTTTTTTAAAAACTCCAGTGATGGAGCGCTCCCAACTTCTGAAGGCAAGTGATTCCATTGGATGACTGTTCTCCTCATTAGGAAATTTCTCCTTAGTTCTAGGTTATTTCTCTCCTTGGTTAGTTTCCAACCAATGTTTCTTTTTTTTTCCCCATAAATTTTTATTGATTTTCCTTTATGACAAACAAGACAAACAACATTCAACATTTAAAGGTGCTACCATTGCTCCGATAAGCATAGAAGTCTTACTAATACAGGAAAAAAGGCTAATTGTGATTTAGATCAATACAGAAAAATAACTCATAATATACTACTATAATATCACATCTACATCGGTATTTCCATTTTAACGTTATAATTAAAATAATTGGAGTAATATACTAATGTAATTTAAAATCTACTTCTGTATTTCTATTTTAACAATAGATAGAAACATAGAAGTCTGACGGCAGAAAAAGACCTCATGGTCCATCTAGTCTGCCCTTATACTATTTTCTGTATTTTATCTTAGGATGGATATATGTTTATCCCAGGCATGTTTAAATTCAGTTACTGTGGATTTATCTACCACATCTGCTGGAAGTTTGTTCCAAGGATCTACTACTCTTTCAGTAAAATAATATTTTCTCATGTTGCTTTTGATCTTTCCCCCAACTAACTTCAGACTGTGTCCCCTTGTTCTTGTGTTCACTTTCCTATTAAAAACACTTCCCTCCTGGACCTTATTTAACCCTTTAATATATTTAAATGTTTCGATCATGTCCCCCCTTTTCCTTCTGTCCTCCAGACTATACAGATTGAGTTCATTATGTCTTTCCTGATACGTTTTATGCTTAAGACCTTCCACCATTCTTGTAGCCCGTCTTTGGACCCGTTCAATTTTGTCAATATCTTTTTGTAGGTGAGGTCTCCAGAACTGAACACAGTATTCCAAATGTGGTCTCACCAGCATTCTATATAGTGGGATCATAATCTCCCTCTTCCTGCTTGTTATACCTCTAGCTATGCAGCCAAGCATCCTACTTGCTTTCCCTACCGCCTGACTGCACTGTTCACCCATTTTGAGACTGTCAGAAATCACTACCCCTAAATCCTTTTCTTTTGAAGTATTTGCCAACACTGAACTGCCAATACAATACTCAGATTGAGGATTCCTTTTCCCCAAGTGCATTATTTTACATTTGGAAACATTAAACTGCAGTTTCCATTGCTTAGACCATTTATCTAGTAAAGCTAAATCATTTACCATATTACAGACGCCTCCAGGAATATCAACCCTATTGCACACTTTAGAGTCATCGGCAAATAGGCAAACCTTCCCTACCAAACCTTCCCCTATGTCACTCACAAATATATTAAAAAGAATAGGACCCAGAACAGATCCTTGTGGCACACTGCTTGTAACCTGACTCTGCTCAGAATACTCGCCATTAACAATAACTCTCTGATGTCTACGCTTCAGCCAGCTGCAAATCCATTGAACTATCCAGGGATTAAGTCCAATCTTCACTAATTTATCTATCAGCTCTTTATGTGGAACCGTATCAAAGGCTTTGCTGAAGTCCAGGTAGGCAATATCCACGGCACCACCTTCATCCAACACCTTTGTGACATAGTCAAAGAAATCAATGAGATTAGTCTGACATGATTTGCCTTCAGTAAAGCCATGCTGATTTGGGTCTAATAAGTTATTGTTTTTTAGGTGCTGATTTATCCTCTTTTTGAGTAGAGTCTCCATCATTTTAACTACAACTGATGTCAAGCTAACTGGCCTGTAGTTACCAGCTTCTTCTCTACTGCCCTTCTTGTGAATAGGCACAACACTGGCCATTCTCCAATCCTCAGGAACTTCTCCTGTTAACAAGGATTGGTTAAACAAATCAGTCAGGGGGGTAGTAATGACAGATCTGAGTTCTTTAAGAACTCTGGGGTGGATGCCATCTGGACCCATTGCCTTATTTATCTTTAATCGTTCAAGTTCTTCTAAGACATCAGCTTCTAAGATCACTGGAGCTGAATCCGTACAGCTGGAAGCAATGCTATATCCCTCTATAGTATTAATTATAATAATAATTATAACAATATAATTAAAATAATTAAAATCAATTAATAAAACAGAAAACCTTATCCTTAAAATTTCTTAATATACTACTAAACTATAACATCTACTTCAACATTTTCGTTATGGTTAAAATAATTGAGATCCATTGATAATGTTAATATCTTGTCCTTAAAATTTCAATATATCATTTGTTCAATTTAAAAAAATTCAAATTTTCTAGAATTTATTTGTATATTGTTAATAATCTTTTTTAACATTCCACCAATTATGCACTTTCTCCCAAGTTTTGTAGAACTCTGTTTCCATTTGATTATTTAACCGTCTCGTCATATGTTTCTTGTCTTGCCTATGGATGCGTGGGAAAATAATTTGATTCTCTCATCTTTGTAAATGTTTTTGGTTCAGAGAACTGGTAGTAAAAAATGCTTTAAAAAAGTAAATAAAAGGTTCCAACAATTGTCACAGCTGATTGTCACAGCTGATGAACCTTTTTTTTAAAAAAAAAAATTAAAACATTTTTACTACCCATTCGACCAGAACAGTGACTCTGGTCTGTGAGGTTGTGGCTTGTTTCAGGGGATATTTTGTGTCCAGCTGCTTCTACACTGTATGTGAATCAGTTGTGTAGCTTTTGTATTATTTTTGTGTAAAGTGTGATAGCTGGTTTTTAATGCCATGTCCCCAGCCACATGATCACCAAGCCATGTCCACCTGTCACATGGCCAGCAAGCCACACCTACCCAGTCACATGACCAAGAAGCCACGCCCACCAAGCCAAACTCACAGAACTGGTAGACAAAAATTTTAGATTTCACCATTGGTTTATATGGAACAGACTCTTCCAGTCACAATGATTGATTGTCTATACTGTAGATACATTGTCACTACCATAAATAAAGATGCCTTGAGAGTTGTATAATAACTTTGAGTGTTTGTATACTTCCAGAGTTGCCCTGTACAGCTGTCCTTCTCCATATACAGTCCATTTGATATTATCTTCTACATTTAGCTTCATAGTCTTCAGTTCTAGAATTCAATTATGTGCCACTGGAATGGAGACAGATAACAGAAACCAGATAACTGTCCCATGACCAACTTGTGGCATTGTTCCTTATGTAAAATGACCACAGTATTCCCAGTTTTATAAACATAAGGAAATGGTCAAGGATTTGAATATGAGAGGTGGAACTCCTATACTTCTGTTGCATGTCCACATTTGGTTTCCCATTTTCAAATGGAGTTGAATCACATTACAATTTCACTATGATTGCAGACTTTAGCCAAGTTATAACCAATGTTCTATTATTCTGGCCCTTTTCCATGCTCCTTTTGTATATCACAGTCCAATTCTTCATCTTAGTCAGGTAGCACAAAACATTAGTTTACTATCTGAAAAATCTACAGCTTCCAAGCATAATGAGTCAATAGCACTATCCCTTCCTCTCCAGGCTTCTCTTAGAAGAAATAATGAACTTCCTATGCTCAACAAGGCTGCATCATCTTCTCTTCTCCCTGTTTTATTCTCTTAAAGAAATTATCCTTTGATATTGAAATTGCATCCTGATTCCAGTTAAATCAATTTTTGTATATGCTTTCTAACTCATTAAATATGCCCTTACTTTCTTCTTTGCCAATCCTCATATTAGTATATTTGGACTTGCATATTTTAATAACTTCTATGATACTTTTCTCTGAGATTGCTGCTCATCAGTCCTGATTCTTCTTTAATCTTCATTGGCAGCTAATCCTCTCTGTGTATTGCTTTCATCTCTCTGTGGTCAGTATTCCTTTTTTGACATTATAAAATGAAAATAATAATTGAACTCCCCATCTGAACTTTGCAGTTGGTATTAGTAAAGGAACATCATTCATTTGTATTACTGCAAAGAAATCTGTCTCTACTCTGTTTCTACCATGGATCCAGATCATTTGGTATGGCTCTGACGTATAATCTAGGTTAGTGATGAGTAACCTTTGTGTCACTGTGTGCTGAAAGTAAGCACATGCACTCAGGACCCATAATGCAATGCACACATGATACCTCCCCTGCACCCCCGTACATGTGTATGTGTGACCCCCCCATGTACCCTACCCCACACATGTATGCTCCCCCATGTGCACCCCCATGCATGTGTGTGTGATCCTCCATTCTCCCACACCCCCCCACATGTAAGCGTGTCTCCTGAATTCACCCCGTCCCCTACACATCTGCGGCAGAGATCTGAAAAACAACTGGCAGGCAGTAGGTGTACATGCATGCTGAGCTGGGGTGATAGCTCACGTGGCTGCAGAGAGGGCCACCTGCGGAATACATGCCATAGGTTCGCCATCACGGATCTAGGTAGCACAACTTATCAAACCCTTCTATTCAAGGAAGCTTGGTGCATCCATGCAACTAAATATTTCAGGTGTCAGCCATAAAGAGATATTGATAAAATTGAACGGGTCCAAAGATGGGCTACAAAATGGTGGAAGACAGTGGTGGGCTATGAGCCGGAATGCTAAATTGTGCTCACCACCACGGCTCATAAGTTCTTGCGGGGCCAGCGCGATTTTGCTGCTGCACCTGTGGAGGTAGCAAAGTTGAGCATGGAGCTGCAGGTGCACCCGTGTTTTGGCATGCGCGGAAGCAAAAAAACCTTGCCAAAACACGGGCACACCTGCGGCTCCATGCATGATTTCGCTACCTCCACAGGGGCAGCAGCAAAATTGCGCTGGCCCCGCAAGAACTTATGAGCTGCAGCAGCAAGCGCAATTTAGCGTTCCGTCTCGTAGCGTTTCAGCTGGTGGAAGGTCTTAAGCATAAAACGTATCAGGAAAGACTTAATGAACTCAGTATGTATAGTCTGGAGGACAGAAGGGGAAGGGGGGACATGATCAAAACATTTAAATATGTTAAAAGGGTTAAATAAGGTTCAGGAGGGAAGTGTTTTTAATAGGAAAGTGAACACAAGAACAAGGGGGCACAATCTGAGGTTAGCTGGGGGAAAGATCAGAAGCAACGTGAGAAAATATTATTTGACTGAAAGAGTAGTAGATTCTTGGAACAAACTTCCAGCAGACGTTGTTGGTAAATTCACAGTAACTGAAGTTAAACATGCCTGGGATAAACATATATCTATCCTAAGATGAAATACAGGAAGTAGTATAAGGGCAGACTAGATGGACCATGAGGTCTTTTTCTGCCGTCAAGCTATATTTCTATAAAAATGACTCCATGTTGCAATAACAAGTAGAAAATGTTATTATTAAACACAGTATTTATTTATTTATTTATTTATTGGATTTGTATGCCGCCCCTTTCCAGAGACTCGGGGCGGCTAACAGCGACAATAAAACAGTGTACAATAGTAATTTGGTATTGATGATTAAAAATCAATTAATATAAAAACCTGGAATGGATATTTAAACATGAACTGCTATTGGCAAATCAATGGTGTTATCAAACATTTTATTTTATAGGCGTGTTTGCAACTGTTTGACTTACATGTTCTTTCTCTTACATGGTTAGGAAAAGGAACATAGAATTAAAAAAACAAACATAATTTAATTTTTTTTAAAGTATCATCAGTGGTAGAGAAATGCATGTATGCAACATTGAAATGGTTCACTTTGGGGACTACTGGGCTTCCACAAATGTTTTTGATATAAATAGTTAATAAATAATTAATGAACAATAGCATGTGCAGGTGTGATATGCATCCATATTTAAAAGCATGTTTGTGTGTGTGTGTGTGTGTGTGTGTGTCTCTCTGTGTGTGTTAAAGAGAGAGGGTGGGGAAGGAGAAAAATAAGCAAAGATACATATCACTAAGTAGGAAAAACATTGGAAAACTTATATAGTTGGTGCTCAGTAAATCATAGATGAAGGATTAATCATAAAAAACCCCAGAATACACTGAGTTATATTTAACAAAGTAAAAAAGGCTTTAAAAAACTTTTCAAATCTCTGAGCTGAATGCCAGTATCTCTGTTGTTTAATTATTCAAAGATAAGTCAATTAACAGAAAAAAGGGGGAAATTCAAACTAAAACACTATTCAATAAATATTTAACTTCTAAATTGTCTTGTACTCTGATATACAATATTTATAAACTTTTAAAATTGTCATGCTTCTAACTTTAATTCTTTAATCAATTCTCCTGCTGTAATACCATATCGTAAATGTTTACATTTGTTTTGATGCATAATGTATCATACATACAAAAGCCATTTTTGTTAGAATTTAGTTAAACTTATACTAGAATACAGTATATACCGTTAATGCTGTTATTAATGACTCTGCTGTGAAATCATAAAAACTGTAAGAACAGATGAACATTTCATCTACATTTTAATAGCACAAATAAATGATCTCTGACTTTTCTGCAGTTTTAAGTATGTTTTTATTTGTATATATTAAGAAAATTTATTCCAAAGGTTTATACCCAACCATTCCAAATCTTTGATAAAAATTTATTTGGTAAGTTAAAATAGACATTAAAAAAAAAAATCTATATAACTATACTGTACATTTAAACTTTAAACTGTATAGATAAATTATATAGCTAGATAAACTATATTGCTTTTAAATTTTTAATTGTTTTTATTTTTATCTTTTTATTTTTTGTAAGTCACTTAGAGTTCCCTAATTGGAGAGATGGGCAGTGTATTAAATCAAACAATCAACCTTTCAGAAATGTTATTCCTATACTTAGAAAGAGAGTTGTATATCAACGATGTATGTTTAGAAGATCTCAACATCTTCAAATCACCCAATGAGTTTGGTGTCATTGGGTGTCATTTCACAATACAAAAACGGAATTGTTAGTTAGCATATGTCCTTTTATCAATATTTCATCAAAAATGCCATATGAGGCATAGGAATGAAATTATAATAGATCCTAATTCATTAAAAATATATATCTTCTATGAGACCATCTACTGTAGTAACTTTGACAGCTGAACCAATATGAGCCATTATGGCACAGTGGTTAGAATGTAGTATTGCAATAACTGTTGATTGCCAGCAGTTTGCCAGTTCAAGTCTACCTGCTCAAGGTTGACTCAGTCTTCCATCTTTCCATGGTCAGTAAAATTAGAACCCGAATTGTTGGGAGCAATATGCTGACTCTGTAAACTGCTTAGGAATGGTTGTAAAGCACTGTGAAGCAGTATAAGTCTAAGTGCTATTGCTATTTCTATTGCTATTTCGTGACAACAAGTGGACTGTGGATAAATAGCAAGAAAATCATTAATGACAAAATGTATGAGATGCATAATAGATATGCTAAATTAGAGACTTACCAGTACAGTTGGGAAACTACAATTTGAATATATGCATCACAGAAAGAAAAAAAAACTTTATTGACATGCTGATTTGTTATACTGAAAAGAATTTAAAAGGAACTTTTCTATAGAAGTTTTGCATATTTAAGAAGTAAATATTTTCTAATGAAAAAAATAGTGTTTGGCTTATATTGTAATATTACAAGGAAAATACATTATTTTCAGTGTTAGAAATGGTCTAATACAATTAAGGAGTATGGGAGTACAGTATTCTTTTTCTTTGATTCAAGAACTTTTTAAATTATTTGGCTCATAAAAATATAATTTGAATAAATAGGCTATTTACATAGAGAATTTCTGCAATGAGAACATTGTAGTTTGTATGTTGAATAGTTAAGAATTTTTATTATGGTATGAGCTGTTCTAAACCTGGGAATATTCATCCATCCATTCATTATTTATTTATTTCCAGCCTTTATTACTTTTACCAATAAGTCAAGGTCATAAACATGCCCAACACACCTTCCTACTCCTGTTTTCCCCACACAAGAACCCTGGGGTTGAGGTGTGAAAGAGCAACTGGCCCAACTAGCTTTCATGGCTAAGATAGATCTGAACTTATGGTCTAATTTCCAGCCTTTGTCTACATCTACCTATAACATTAGCAGTGATTTTGTCCCAATTTCTGCTGTTTAGTTTCTTGAAACATTCAATGATTAATTGAATAAATCATTGAATCATTCCTCCTGCAGGCTAAATCGCCTTTTATAACACAGTATAATCCATGTTCTGCAATACCTTCACCTCTGTAATTGTAAACCACTATTATTTCTTCTTCTTCTTCTTCTTCTTCTTCTTCTTCTTCTTCTTCTTCTTCTTCTTCTTCTTCTTCTTCTTCTTCCTCCTCGTCCTCGTCCTCGTCCTCCTCCTCCTCCTCATCTTTCTCTTCTTCCTCTTCCAATTCTTCTTCCTCCTCCTCCTCTTCTTCCCCTTCCCCTTCCCCTTCTCCTTTTCCTTCTCCTCCTATTCCTTCTACTCCGCATCCTCCCCTGTTCTCCTCCTACTTTCTCCTTCCTAGCTTTTATTTTAATGGAAATGTTGGGAGAGATTCAAAAAATGTGTTTAAAATATTCAAAAAATGAATAGTTGTAAAGTAGTTATGATGTATATTCAGTGAAGAAACAGTTTTACTATGGATCAATTTGCAACAAGGTTCTCTCAGCTACCATATGTAGAAGATAGGAATATACATCACTAAACATCATATACAAAGGGACACACTAAATATCTCTGTATTGAATTTTCTAGCAGAAGGCAACACTTTGGTAAATTTTGTACAAAGCATACATTATCATCAGAAACTCCATAATGAATAGATTACATGACATGTTTTGTAGTACCAAAATAAAAGGCAACATTTTAATATGCAAATTATTGATAAAAAGTAAAGCCATTCTTTTTATATATGCATAGTCTTAGACTTTATTATCATTATGTTATTAATTACTATATGAATGCAAATAAGAACTACAAGAACAGCTGAAACAGACCCCTTTCTTTGAAAAATATGAATACATATGGTTGGTGTCCCAGTTTTTGTGTGTTCATGGTTCCCAGTCATTTATGTTCCTACCATCAAATGATGGTAGGAACATAAATGACTTCCCACTTCAAAGTTAACAATTAAATACATGTTTGCCATATGCTGGGTAGTGAATCACATATTGATAACTTGGTTATATGAAAGCAAGTTCAGAAAGTGTTTAATATAGTTGAAGTTAGAAACCACAGGTTCATGTTTAAACTGCCAGATTAGGATCAAATTAATTTGAAGAAATGAAATCACATATGAAATCAAAAAGATGGGAAGAAACAGAAGATGAGAAAGGGATGGACAGAAAGTAGGAGCAAAATGGAAATCTCAAATGCACAAGAGCTAAATCCATATCTGATATTAATACTATTCCTATAAAGCTGTGATTTCACATTATTCTCACTGGACAACTGAGTCAATTTTCTTTCAGCTCACCTGCATCACAAGAGCAAGCGATCTGAGGCCAATTTACAATTAGGTGGTCTCATTTCTTTATTTTATTTTATTTTATTTTATTTATTCTTTGTCCAATATACAATACATATGGAATGAAATAGACATTAAGTAGTATATATAGGGATAGTAAGTAAAAAAGAAGAGGAGTGGATGAGAGGGAGAGAATATATAGGATATATGAGAAAAGGAAAGGTAATTGGACAGGGGACGTTAGGCACATCAGTGCACTTATGTACGCCCCTTACTGGCCTCTTAGGAACCTAGAGAGGTAAATCGTGAAGAGTCTAAGGGAGAAATGTTGGGGGTTGGGAGTAGACACTGTAGAGTCCGGTAATGAGTTCCACGTGTTGACAACTCGATTGTTAAAGTCATATTTTTTACAGTCAAGTTTGGAGCGGTTAATATTAAGTTTGAATCTGTTGCCTGCTCTTGTGTTGTTGCGGTTGAAGGTGAAGTAGTTGTTGACCGGAAGGACATTGTAGCATATGATCTTGTGGGCAATACTTAAATCGTGTTTTAGGCACCGCAATTCTAAGCTTTCAAGACCTAGGATAGTTAGTCTGTTTTCGTAAGGTATTCTGTTTCGAGTGGAGGAGTGAAGGGCTCTTCTGGTGAAATATCTTTGGACGTTTTCGATAGTGTTGATGTCTGAAATGTGGTGTGGGTTCCAGACAGATGAGCTGTATTCGAGGATGGGTCTGGCATAAGTTTTGTAGGCTCTAGTCAGTAGTTTGAGATTGCCAGAGCAGAAGCTACGTAGGATCAGGTTTACTTCTGAAATGTTGGGCAC